>NW_027256300.1:0-16404 GCF_045679555.1 Salvelinus alpinus
CAGGACGCACCCTGACGCACCCTAACGACGCACCCTGACGACACAACGCACCCTGACGAACCCTAACGACGCACTCTGACGCACCCTAACGACACACCCTGACGCACCCTAACGACGCACCCTGACGAACCCTAACGACGCACCCTGACGCACCCTAACGACGCACCCTGACGAACCCTAACGACGCACCCTAACGACGCACCCTGACACACCCTAACGACGCACCCTGACGAACCCTAACGACGCACCCTGACGCACCCTAACGACGCACCCTGACGCACCCTAACAACGCACCCTGACGACACAACGCACCCTGACGAACCCTAACGACGCACCCTGACGCACCCTAACGACGCACCCTGACACACCCTAACAACGCACCCTGACGACTCAACGCACCCTGACGAACCCTAACGACACACCCTGACGCACCGTAACGACGCACCCTAACGACAGGACGCACCCTGACGCACCCTAACGACGCACCCTGACGACACAACGCACCCTGACGAACCCTAACGACGCACTCTGACGCACCCTAACGACACACCCTGACGCACCCTAACGACGCACCCTGACGAACCCTAACGACGCACCCTGACGCACCCTAACGACGCACCCTGACGAACCCTAACGACGCACCCTAACGACGCACCCTGACACACCCTAACGACGCACCCTGACGAACCCTAACGACGCACCCTGACGCACCCTAACGATGCACCCTGACGCACCCTAACGACGCACCCTGACGAACCCTAACGACGCACCCTGACGCACCCTAACGACGCACCCTGACGCACCCTAACGACGCACCCTGACGAACCCTAACGACGCACCCTGACGAACCCTAACGACGCACCCTGACTCACCCTAACGACGCACCCTGACGCACCCTAACGACGCACCCTGACGCACCCTAACGACGCACCCTGACGCACCCTAACGACGCACCCTGACGCACCCTAACGACGCACCCTGACGCACCCTAACAACGCACCCTGACGACACAACGCACCCTGACGAACCCTAACGACGCACCCTGACGCACCGTAACGACGCACCCTAACGGCGCACCCTGACGCACCCTAACGACGCACCCTGACACACCCTAACGACGCACCCTGACGCACCCTAACAACGCACCCTGACGACACAACGCACCCTGACGAACCCTAACGACGCACCCTGACGCACCCTAACGACACACCCTGACGCACCCTAACGACGCACCCTGACACACCCTAACGACGCACCCTGACGAACCCTAACGACGCACCCTGACGCACCCTAACGACGCACCCTGACGCCCCCTAACGACGCACCCTGACACACCCTAACAACGCACCCTGACGCACCCTAACGACGCACCCTGACGAACCCTAACAACGCACCCTGACGCACCCTAACGACGCACCCTGACGCACCCTAACGACGCACCCTGACGAACCCTAACGACGCACCCTGATCGCACCCTAACGACGCACCCTAACGACAGGACGCACCCTGACGCACCCTAACGACGCACCCTGACGAACCCTAACGACGCACCCTGACGCACCCTAACGACGCACCCTGACGAACCCTAACGACGCACCCTGACGCACCCTAACGACGCACCCTGACGCACCCTAACAACGCACCCTGACGCACCCTAACGACGCACCCTGACGCACCCTAACGACGCACCCTGACGCACCCTAACGACGCACCCTGACGAACCCTAACGACGCACCCTAACGACAGGACGCACCCTGACGCACCCTAACGACGCACCCTGACACACCCTAACAACGCACCCTGACGACACAACGCACCCTGACGAACCCTAACGACGCACCCTGACGCACCCTAACGACACACCCTGACGCACCCTAACGACGCACCCTGACGAACCCTAACGACGCACCCTGACGCACCCTAACGACGCACCCTGACGAACCCTAACGACGCACCCTAACGACGTACCCTGATACACCCTAACGACGCACCCTGACGAACCCTAACGACGCACCCTGACGCACCCTAACGATGCACCCTGACGAACCCTAACGACGCACCCTGACGAACCCTAACGACGCACCCTGACGCACCCTAACGACGCACCCTGACGCACCCTAACGACGCACCCTGACGAACCCTAACGACGCACCCTGACGAACCCTAACGACGCACCCTGACGCACCCTAACGACGCACCCTGACGCACCCTAACGACGCACCCTGACGCACCCTAACGACGCACCCTGACGCACCCTAACGACGCACCCTGACGCACCCTAACGACGCACCCTGACGCACCCTAACGACGCACCCTGACACACCCTAACAACGCACCCTGACGACACAACGCACCCTGACGAACCCTAACGACGCACCCTGACGCGCCGTAACGACGCACCCTAACGGCGCACCCTGACGCACCCTAACGACGCACCCTGACACACCCTAACGACGCACCCTGACGCACCCTAAAAACGCACCCTGACGACACAACGCACCCTGACGAACCCTAACGACGCACCCTGACGCACCCTAACGACACACCCTGACGCACCCTAACGACGCACCCTGACGAACCCTAACGCCGCACCCTGACGCACCCTAACGACGCACCCTGACGAACCCTAACGACGCACCCTAACGACGCACCCTGACACACCCTAACGACGCACCCTGACGAACCCTAACGACGCACCCTGACGCACCCTAACGACGCACCCTAACAACGCACCCTAACGACGCACCCTGATGAACCCTAATGACGCACCCTGACGCACCCTAACGACGCACCTTGACGAACCCTAACGACGCACCCTGACGCACCCTAACGATGCACCCTGACTCACCCTAACAACGCAACCTGACGCACCCTAACGACGCACCCTGACGAACCCTAACAACGCACCCTGACGCACCCTAACGACGCACCCTGACGCACCCTAACGACGCACCCTGACGAACCCTAACGACGCACCCTATCGCACCCTAACGACAGGACGCACCCTGACGCACCCTAACGACGCACCCTGACACACCCTAACAACGCACCCTGACTACTCAACGCACCCTGACGAACCCTAACGACGCACCCTGACGCACCGTAACGACGCACCCTAACGACAGGACGCACCCTGACGCACCCTAACGACGCACCCTGACACACCCTAACAACGCACCCTGACGACACAACGCACCCTGACGAACCCTAACGACGCACCCTGACGCACCCTAACGACGCACCCTGACGCACCCTAACAACGCACCCTGACGACACAACGCACCCTGACGAACCCTAACGACGCACTCTGACGCACCCTAACGACACACCCTGACGCACCCTAACGACGCACCCTGACGAACCCTAACGACGCACCCTGACGCACCCTAACGACGCACCCTGACGAACCCTAACGACGCACCCTAACGATGCACCCTGACACACCCTAACGACGCACCCTGACGAACCCTAACGACGCACCCTGACGCACCCTAACGATGCACCCTGACGCACCCTAACGACGCACCCTGACGAACCCTAACGACGCAACCTGACGCACCCTAACGACGCACCCTGACGAACCCTAACAACGCACCCTGACGCACCCTAACGACGCACCCTGACGCACCCTAACGACGCACCTTGACGAACCCTAACGACGCACCCTGACGCACCCTAACGATGCACCCTGACTCACCCTAACAACGCAACCTGACGCACCCTAACGACGCACCCTGACGAACCCTAACAACGCACCCTGCAGCACCCTAACGACGCACCCTGACGACACGACGCACCCTGACGAACCCTAACGACGCACCCTATCGCACCCTAACGACGCACCCTAACGACAGGACGCACCCTGACGCACCCTAACGACGCACCCTGACACACCCTAACAACGCACCCTGACGACTCAACGCACCTGACGAACCCTAACGACACACCCTGACGCACCGTAACGACGCACCCTAACGACAGGACGCACCCTGACGCACCCTAACGACGCACCCTGACGACACAACGCACCCTGACGAACCCTAACGACGCACTCTGACGCACCCTAACGACACACCCTGACGCACCCTAACGACGCACCCTGACGAACCCTAACGACGCACCCTGACGCACCCTAACGACGCACCCTGACGAACCCTAACGACGCACCCTAACGACGCACCCTGACACACCCTAACGACGCACCCTGACGAACCCTAACGACGCACCCTGACGCACCCTAACGATGCACCCTGACGCACCCTAACGACGCACCCTGACGAACCCTAACGACGCACCCTGACGCACCCTAACGACGCACCCTGACGCACCCTAACGACGCACCCTGACGAACCCTAACGACGCACCCTGACGAACCCTAACGACGCACCCTGACTCACCCTAACGACGCACCCTGACGCACCCTAACGACGCACCCTGACGCACCCTAAGGACGCACCCTGACGCACCCTAACGACGCACCCTGACACACCCTAACGACGCACCCTGACACACCCTAACAACGCACCCTGACGACACAACGCACCCTGACGAACCCTAACGACGCACCCTGACGCACCGTAACGACGCACCCTAACGGCGCACCCTGACGCACCCTAACGACGCACCCTGACACACCCTAACGACGCACCCTGACGCACCCTAACAACGCACCCTGACGACACAACGCACCCTGACGAACCCTAACGACGCACCCTGACGCACCCTAACGACACACCCTGACGCACCCTAACAACGCACCCTGACGAACCCTAACGACGCACCCTGACGCACCCTAACGACGCACCCTGACGAACCCTAACGACGCACCTTAACGACGCACCCTGACACACCCTAACGACGCACCCTGACGCACCCTAACAACGCACCCTGATGACACAACGCACCCTGACGAACCCTAACGACGCACCCTATCGCACCCTAACGACGCACCCTGACACACCTTAACAACGCACCCTGACGACACAACGCACCCTGACGAACCCTAACGACGCACCCTGACGCACCCTAACGACGCACCCTGACGCACCCTAACGACGCACCCTGACGAACCCTAACGACGCACCCTAACGACAGGACGCACCCTGACGCACCCTAACGACGCACCCTGACGAACCCTAACGACGCGCCCTGACGAACCCTAACAACGCACCCTGACGACACAACGCACCCTGACGAACCCTAACGACGCACCCTGACGCACCGTAACGACGCACCCTAACGACAGGACGCACCCTGACGCACCCTAACGACGCACCCTGACACACCCTAACAACGCACCCTGACGACACAACGCACCCTGACGAACCCTAACGACGCACCCTGACGCACCCTAACGACGCACCCTGACACACCCTAACGACGCACCCTGACGCACCCTAACGACGCACCCTGACGCACCCTAACGACGCACCCTGACGCACCCTAACGACGCACCCTGACGAACCCTAACGACGCACCCTGACGCACCCTAACGACGCACCCTGACTCACCCTAACGACGCACCCTGACGCACCCTAACGACGCACCCTGACGAACCCTAACAACGCACCCTGACAGCACCCTAACGACGCACCCTGACGCACCCTAACGACGCACCCTGACGAACCCTAACGACGCACCCTGACGCACCCTAACAACGCACCCTGACGACACAACGCACCCTGACGAACCCTAACGACGCACCCTGACGCACCCTAACGACGCACCCTGACGCACCCTAACGACACACCCTGACGAACCCTAACGACGCACCCTAACGACAGGACGCACCCTGACGCACCCTAACGACGCACCCTGACGCACCCTAACAACGCACCCTAACAACAGAACGCACCCTGACGCACCCTGACGCACCCTAACGACGCACCCTGACGCACCCTAACGACGCACCCTGACGCACCCTAAAGACGCACCCTAACTAACGACGCACCCTGACGCACCCTAACAACGCACCCTGACGACACAACGCACCCTGACGAACCCTAACGACGCACCCTACCGCACCCTAACGACGCACCCTAACGACACACCCTAACGACGCACCCTGACGCACCCTAACAACGCACCCTGACGCACCCTAACGACGCACCCTGACGAACCCTAACGACGCACCCTGACGAACCCTAACGACGCACCCTGACGCACCCTAACGACGCACCCTGACGACACAACGCACCCTGACGAACCCTAACGACGCACCCTGACGCACCCTAACGACGCACCCTGACCCTAACGACGCACCCTGACGAACCCTAACGACGCTCCCTGACGCACCCTAACGACGCACCCTGACGCACCCTGACGCACCCTAACGACGCACCCTGACGCACCCTGACGCACCCTAACGACGCACCCTGACGCACCCTAACGACGCACCCTGACGCACCCTAACAACGCACCCTAACGACAGGACGCACCCTGACGCACCCTAACGACGCACCCTGACACACCCTAACAACGCACCCTGACGACACAACTTACCCTGACGCACCCTAAACGACGCACCCTGACGCACCCTAACGACGCACCCTGACGAACCCTAACGACGCACCCTAACGACAGGACGCACCCTGACGCACCCTAACGACGCACCCTGACGCACCCTAACAACGCACCCTAACGACAGGACGCACCCTGACGCACCCTGACGCACCCTAACAACGCACCCTAACGACACAACGCACCCTGACGCACCCTAACGACGCACCCTGACGCACCCTAATGACGCACCCTGACACACCCTAACGACGCACCCTGACGAACTCTAACGACGCACCCTGACGAACCCTAACGACGCACCCTGACGCACCCTAACAACGCACCCTGACGACACAACGCACCCTGACGAACCATAACGACGCACCCTGACGCACCCTAACGACGCACCCTGACGCACCCTAACGACGCACCCTGACGAACCCTAACGACGAACCCTGACGCACCCTAACGACGCACCCTGACGCACCCTAACGACGCACCCTGACGCAACCTAACGAGGCACCCTGACGAACCCTAACGACGCACCCTATCGCACCCTAACGACGCACCCTAACGACGCACCCTATCGCACCCTAACAACGCACCCTAACGACAGGACGCACCCTGACGCACCCTAACGACGCACCCTGACACACCCTAACAACGCACCCTGACGACACAACGCACCCTGACGCACCCTAACGACGCACCCTGACGCACCCTGACGCACCCTAACGACGCACTCTGACGAACCCTAACGACGCACCCTAACGACAGGACGCACCCTGACGCACCCTAACGACGCACCCTGACGCACCCTAACAACGCACCCTAACGACAGGACGCACCCTGACGCACCCTGACGCACCCTAACAACGCACCCTAACGACACAACGCACCCTGACGCACCCTAACGACGCACCCTGACGCATCCTAATGACGCACCCTGACACACCCTAACGACGCACCCTGACGAACCCTAACGACGCACCCTGACGAACCCTAACGACGCACCCTGACGCACCCTAACAACGCACCCTGACGACACAACGCACCCTGACGAACCCTAACGACGCACCCTGACGCACCCTAACGACGCACCCTGACGCACCCTAACGACGCACCCTGACGAACCCTAACGACGAACCCTGACGCACCCTAACGACGCACCCTGACGCACCCTAACGACGCACCCTGACGAACCCTAACGACGAACCCTGACGCACCCTAACGACGCACCCTGACGCACCCTAACGACGCACCCTGACGCAACCTAACGAGGCACCCTGACGAACCCTAACGACGCACCCTATCGCACCCTAACGACGCACCCTAACGACGCACCCTATCGCACCCTAACAACGCACCCTAACGACAGGACGCACCCTGACGCACCCTAACGACGCACCCTGACACACCCTAACAACGCACCCTGACGACACAACGCACCCTGACGCACCCTAACGACGCACCCTGACGCACCCTGACGCACCCTAACGACGCACTCTGACGAACCCTAACGACGCACCCTAACGACAGGACGCACCCTGACGCACCCTAACGACGCACCCTGACGCACCCTAACAACGCACCCTAACGACAGGACGCACCCTGACGCACCCTGACGCACCCTAACAACGCACCCTAACGACACAACGCACCCTGACGCACCCTAACGACGCACCCTGACGCATCCTAATGACGCACCCTGACACACCCTAACGACGCACCCTGACGAACCCTAACGACGCACCCTGACGAACCCTAACGACGCACCCTGACGCACCCTAACAACGCACCCTGACGACACAACGCACCCTGACGAACCCTAACGACGCACCCTGACGCACCCTAACGACGCACCCTGACGCACCCTAACGACGCACCCTGACGAACCCTAACGACGAACCCTGACGCACCCTAACGACGCACCCTGACGCACCCTAACGACGCACCCTGACGCACCCTAACGAGGCACCCTGACGAACCCTAACGACGCACCCTATCGCACCCTAACGACGCACCCTAACGACGCACCCTATCGCACCCTAACGACGCACCCTGAAACACCCTAACGACGCACCCTGACGCACCCTAACGACGCACCCTGACGAACCCTAACGACGCACCCTAACGACAGGACGCACCCTGACGCACCCTAACGACGCACCCTGACGCACCCTAACAACGCACCCTAACAACAGGACGCACCCTGACGCACCCTAACGACGCACCCTGACACACCCTAACAACGCACCCTGACGACACAACGCACCCTGACGAACCCTAACGACGCACCCTGACGCACCCTAACGACGCACCCTGACGCACCCTAACGACGCACCCTGACGCACCCTAATGACGCACCCTGACACACCCTAACGACGCACCCTGACGAACCCTAACGACGCACCCTGACGAACCCTAACGACGCACCCTGACGCACCCTAACAACGCACCCTGACGACACAACGCACCCTGACGAACCATAACGACGCACCCTGACGCACCCTAACGACGCACCCTGACGCACCCTAACGACGCACCCTGACGAACCCTAACGACGAACCCTGACGCACCCTAACGACGCACCCTGACGCACCCTAACGACGCACCCTGACGCAACCTAACGAGGCACCCTGACGAACCCTAACGACGCACCCTATCGCACCCTAACGACGCACCCTATAGACGCACCCTATCGCACCCTAACAACGCACCCTAACGACAGGACGCACCCTGACGCACCCTAACGACGCACCCTGACACACCCTAACAACGCACCCTGACGACACAACGCACCCTTTCGCACCCTAACGACGCACCCTGACGCACCCTGACGCACCCTAACGACGCACTCTGACGAACCCTAACGACGCACCCTAACGACAGGACGCACCCTGACGCACCCTAACGACGCACCCTGACGCACCCTAACAACGCACCCTAACGACCCAGCGACGCACCCTGACGCACCCTAACGACGCACCCTAACGACACAACGCACCCTGACGCACCCTAACGACGCACCCTGACGCATCCTAATGACGCACCCTGACACACCCTAACGACGCACCCTGACGAACCCTAACGACGCACCCTGACGAACCCTAACGACGCACCCTGACGCACCCTAACAACGCACCCTGACGACACAACGCACCCTGACGAACCCTAACGACGCACCCTGACGCACCCTAACGACGCACCCTGACGCACCCTAACGACGCACCCTGACGAACCCTAACGACGAACCCTGACGCACCCTAACGACGCACCCTGACGCACCCTAACGACGCACCCTGACGCACCCTAACGAGGCACCCTGACGAACCCTAACGACGCACCCTATCGCACCCTAACGACGCACCCTAACGACGCACCCTATCGCACCCTAACGACGCACCCTGAAACACCCTAACGACGCACCCTGACGCACCCTAACAACGCACCCTAACAACAGGACGCACCCTGACGCACCCTAACGACGCACCCTGACACACCCTAACAACGCACCCTGACGACACAACGCACCCTGACGAACCCTAACGACGCACCCTGACGCACCCTAACGACGCACCCTGACGCACCCTAACGACGCACCCTGACGAACCCTAACGACGAACCCTGACGCACCCTAACGACGCACCCTATCGCACCCTAACGACGCACCCTAACGACACAACGCACCCTGAAGCACCCTAACGACGCACCCTGACGCACCCTAACAACGCACCCTGACGCACCCTAACGACGCACCCTGACGAACCCTAACGACGCACCCTGACGAACCCTAACGACGCACCCTGACGCACCCTAACGACGCACCCTGACGACACAACGCACCCTGACGAACCCTAACGACGCACCCTGACGCACCCTAACGACGCACCCTGACGCAACCTAACGACGCACCCTGACGAACCCTAACGACGCACCCTGACGCACCCTAACGACGCACCCTGACGAACCCTAACGACGCACCCTGACGCACCCTAACGACGCACCCTGACGCACCCTAACGACGCACCCTGACGCACCCTAACGACGCACCCTGACGCACCCTAACGACGCACCCTGACGAACCCTAACGACGCACCCTGACGCACCCTAACGACGCACCCTGACGCACCCTAACGACGCACCCTGACGAACCCTAACGACGCACCCTGACGAACCCTAACGACGCACCCTGACGCACCCTAACGACGCACCCTGACGCACCCTAACGACGCACCCTGACGCACCCTAACGACGCATTCTGACGAACCCTAACGACGCACCCTGACGCGCACCCTGACGCACCCTAATGACGCACCCTGACGCACCCTAACGACGCACCCTGACGAACCCTAACGACGCACCCTATCGCACCCTAACGACGCACCCTATAGACGCACCCTATCGCACCCTAACAACGCACCCTAACGACAGGACGCACCCTGACGCACCCTAACGACGCACCCTGACGCACCCTAACAACGCACCCTGACGACACAACGCACCCTGACGCACCCTAACGACGCACCCTGACGCACCCTGACGCACCCTAACGACGCACTCTGACGAACCCTAACGACGCACCCTAACGACAGGACGCACCCTGACGCACCCTAACGACGCACCCTGACGCACCCTAACAACGCACCCTAACGACAGGACGCACCCTGACGCACCCTGACGCACCCTAACAACGCACCCTGACGCACCCTAACGACGCACCCTGACGCATCCTAATGACGCACCCTGACACACCCTAACGACGCACCCTGACGAACCCTAACGACGCACCCTGACGAACCCTAACGACGCACCCTGACGCACCCTAACAACGCACCCTGACGACACAACGCACCCTGACGAACCCTAACGACGCACCCTGACGCACCCTAACGACGCACCCTGACGCACCCTAACGACGCACCCTGACGAACCCTAACGACGAACCCTGACGCACCCTAACGACGCACCCTGACGCACCCTAACGACGCACCCTGACGCACCCTAACGAGGCACCCTGACGAACCCTAACGACGCACCCTATCGCACCCTAACGACGCACCCTAACGACGCACCCTATCGCACCCTAACGACGCACCCTGAAACACCCTAACGACGCACCCTGACGCACCCTAACAACGCACCCTAACAACAGGACGCACCCTGACGCACCCTAACGACGCACCCTGACACACCCTAACAACGCACCCTGACGACACAACGCACCCTGACGAACCCTAACGACGCACCCTGACGCACCCTAACGACGCACCCTGAACCCTAACGACGCACCCTGACGAACCCTAACGACGAACTCTGACGCACCCTAACGACGCACCCTGACGCACCCTAACGACGCACCCTAACGACACAACGCACCCTGAAGCACCCTAACGACGCACCCTGACGCACCCTAACAACGCACCCTGACGCACCCTAACGACGCACCCTGACGAACCCTAACGACGCACCCTGACGAACCCTAACGACGCACCCTGACGCACCCTAACGACGCACCCTGACGACACAACGCACCCTGACGAACCCTAACGACGCACCCTGACGCACCCTAACGACGCACCCTGACGCAACCTAACGACGCACCCTGACGAACCCTAACGACGCACCCTGACGCACCCTAACGACGCACCCTGACGAACCCTAACGACGCACCCTGACGCACCCTAACGACGCACCCTGACGCACCCTAACGACGCACCCTGACGCACCCTAACGACGCACCCTGACGCACCCTAACGACGCACCCTGACGAACCCTAACGACGCACCCTGACGCACCCTAACGACGCACCCTGACGCACCCTAACGACGCACCCTGACGAACCCTAACGACGCACCCTGACGAACCCTAACGACGCACCCTGACGCACCCTAACGACGCACCCTGACGCACCCTAACGACGCACCCTGACGCACCCTAACGACGCATTCTGACGAACCCTAACGACGCACCCTGACGCACCCTAACGACGCACCCTAACGACGCACCCTAACGACGCACCCTGACACACCCTAACGACGCACCCTGACGAACCCTAACGACGCACCCTGACGCACCCTAACGACGCACCCTGACGCACCCTAACAACGCACCCTGACGACACAACGCACCCTGACGAACCCCAACGACGCAACCTGACGCACCCTAACGACGCACCCTGACGCACCCTAACGACGCACCCTGACGCACCCTAACGACGCACCCTGACGAACCCTAACGACGCACCCTGACGCACCCTAACGACGCACCCTGACGCACCCTAACGACGCACCCTGACGCACCCTAACGACGCACCCTGACGCACCCTAACGACGCACCCTGACGCACCCTAACGACGCACCCTGACGCACCCTAACGACGCACCCTGACGCACCCTAACGACGCACCCTGACGCACCCTAACGACGCACCCTGACGAACCCTAACGACGCACCCTGACGCACCCTAACAACGCACCCTGACGACACAACGCACCCTGACGAACCCTAACGACGCACCCTGACGCACCCTAACGACGCACCCTGACGCACCCTAACGACGCACCCTGACGAACCCTAACGACGCACCCTATCTCACCCTAACGACGCACCCTAACGACGCACCCTATCGCACCCTAACGACGCACCCTGACACACCCTAACGACGCACCCTGACGCACACTAACGACGCACCCTGACGAACCCTAACAACGCACCCTAACGACAGGACGCACCCTGACGCACCTTAACGACGCACCCTATCGCACCCTAACGACGCACCCTGACACACCCTAACGACGCACCCTGACGCACCCTAACGACGCACCCTGACGAACCCTAACGACGCACCCTAACGACAGGACGCACCCTGACGCACCCTAACGACGCACCCTGACGCACCCTGACGAACCCTAACGACGCACCCTGACGCACCCTAACAACGCACCCTGACGACACAACGCACCCTGACGAACCCTAACGACGCACCCTGACGCACCCTAACGACGCACCCTGACGCACCCTAACGACGCACCCTGACGAACCCTAACGACGCACCCTATCTCACCCTAACGACGCACCCTAACGACGCACCCTATCGCACCCTAACGACGCACCCTGACACACCCTAACGACGCACCCTGACGCACACTAACGACGCACCCTGACGAACCCTAACAACGCACCCTAACGACAGGACGCACCCTGACGCACCCTAACGACGCACCCTATCGCACCCTAACGACGCACCCTGACACACCCTAACGACGCACCCTGACGCACCCTAACGACGCACCCTGACGAACCCTAACGACGCACCCTAACGACAGGACGCATCCTGACGCACCCTAACGACGCACCCTGACGCACCCTGACGCACCCTAACGACGCACCCTGACGCACCCTAACAACGCACCCTAACGACAGGACGCACCCTGACGCACCCTAACGACGCACCCTGACACACCCTAACAACGCACCCTGACGACACAACGCACCCTGACGAACCCTAACGACGCACCCTGAAGCACCCTAACGACGCACCCTGACGCACCCTAACGACACACCCTGACGAACCCTAACGACGCACCCTAACGACAGGACGCACCCTGACGCACCCTAACGACGCACCCTGACGCACCCTAACAACGCACCCTAACAACAGGACGCACCCTGACGCACCCTGACGCACCCTGACGCACCCTAACAACGCACCCTAACGACACAACGCACCCTGACGCACCCTAACGACGCACCCTGACGCACCCTAAAGACGCACCCTGACGCACCCTAATGACGAACCCTAACGACGCACCCTGACGCACCCTAACGACGCACCCTGACGCACCCTAACGACGCACCCTGACGAACCCTAACAACGCACCCTATCTCACCCTAACGACGCACCCTAACGACGCACCCTATCGCACCCTAACGACGCACCCTGACACACCCTAACGACGCACCCTGACGCACACTAACGACGCACCCTGACGAACCCTAACAACGCACCCTAACGACAGGACGCACCCTGACGCACCCTAACGACGCACCCTGACGCACCCTAACGACGCACCCTGACACACCCTAACGACGCACCCTGACGCACCCTAACGACGCACCCTGACGAACCCTAACGACGCACCCTAACGACAGGACACACCCTGACGCACCCTAACGACGCACCCTGACGCACCCTAACAACGCACCCTAACGACAGGACGCACCCTGACGCACCCTAACGACGCACCCTAACGACAGGACGCACCCTGACGCACCCTAACGACGCACCCTGACACACCCTAACAACGCACCCTAACGACAGGACGCACCCTGACGCACCCTGACGCACCCTGACGCACCCTAACAACGCACCCTAACGACACAACGCACCCTGACGCACCCTAACGACGCACCCTGACGCACCCTAAAGACGCACCCTGACGCACCCTAACGACGCCCTAACGACGCACCCTGACGCACCCTAACAACGCACCCTGACGACACAACGCACCCTGACGAACCCTAACGACGCACCCTGACGCACCCTAACGACGCACCCTGACGCACCCTAACGACGCACCCTGACGAACCCTAACGACGCACCCTATCTCACCCTAACGACGCACCCTAACGACGCACCCTATCGCACCCTAACGACGCACCCTGACACAACCTAACGACGCACCCTGACGCACACTAACGACGCACCCTGACGAACCCTAACAACACACCCTAACGACAGGACGCACCCTGACGCACCCTAACAACACACCCTAACGACACAACGCACCCTGACGCACCCTAACGACGCACCCTGACGCACCCTAAAGACGCACCCTGACACACCCTAACGACGCACCCTGACGCACCCTAACAACGCACCCTGACGACACAACGCACCCTGACGAACCCTAACGACGCACCCTGACACACCCTAACGACGCACCCTGACGCACCCTAACGACGCACCCTGACGAACCCTAACGACGCACCCTATCTCACCCTAACGACGCACCCTAACGACGCACCCTATCGCACCCTAACGACGCACCCTGACACACCCTAACGACGCACCCTGACGCACACTAACGACGCACCCTGACGAACCCTAACAACACACCCTAACGACAGGACGCACCCTGACGCACCCTAACGACGCACCCTATCGTACCCTAACGACGCACCCTGACACACCCTAACGACGCACCCTGACGCACCCTAACGACGCACCCTGACGAACTCTAACGACGCACAACGCACCCTAACGTACCCTAACGACGCACCCTGACACACCCTAACGACGCACCCTGACGCACCCTAACGACGCACCCTGACGAACCCTAACGACGCACCCTAACGACAGGACACACCCTGACGCACCCTAACGACGCACCCTGACGCACCCTAACAACGCACCCTAACGACAGGACGCACCCTGACGCACCCTAACGACGCACCCTGACACACCCTAACAACGCACCCTAACGACAGGACGCACCCTGACGCACCCTGACGCACCCTGACGCACCCTAACAACGCACCCTAACGACACAACGCACCCTGACGCACCCTAACGACGCACCCTGACGCACCCTAAAGACGCACCCTGACGCACCCTAACGACGCACCCTAACGACGCACCCTGACGCACCCTAACAACGCACCCTGACGACACAACGCACCCTGACGAACCCTAACGACGCACCCTGACGCACCCTAACGACGCACCCTGACGCACCCTAACGACGCACCCTGACGAACCCTAACGACGCACCCTATCTCACCCTAACGACGCACCCTAACGACGCACCCTATCGCACCCTAACGACGCACCCTGACACAACCTAACGACGCACCCTGACGCACACTAACGACGCACCCTGACGAACCCTAACAACACACCCTAA
>NW_027256301.1:0-16324 GCF_045679555.1 Salvelinus alpinus
ACTAGGTATCTTCCACCCCACTACCACTATCAGATTAGAGCCATAATGGAGACTAGGTATCTACCACCCCACTACCACTATCAGATTAGAGCCATAATGGAGACTAGGTATCTACCACCCCACTACCACTATCAGATTAGAGCCATAAAGGCACTAGGCATCTACCACCCCACTTCCACTATTAGATTAGAGCCATAATGGAGACTAGGTATCTATCACCCCACTACCACTATCATATTAGAGCCATAATGGAGACTAGGTATCTACCACCCCTCTACCTCTATCAGATTAGAGCCATAATGGAGACTAGGTATCTACCACTATGTGATTAGAGCCATAATGGAGACTAGGTATCTACCACCCCACTACCACTATCAGATTAGAGCCATAATGGAGACTAGACATCAACCACCCCACTACCACTATCAGATTAGAGCCATAATGGAGACTAGGTATCTACCACCCCACTACCACTATCAGATTAGAGCCATAAAGGCACTAGGCATCTACCACCCCACTTCCACTATTAGATTAGAGCCATAATGGAGACTAGGTATCTATCACCCCACTACCACTATCATATTAGAGCCATAATGGATACTAGGTATCTACCACCCCTCTACCTCTATCAGATTAGAGCCATAATGGAGACTAGGTATCTACCACTATGTGATTAGAGCCATAATGGACACTAGGTATCTACCACCCCACTACCACTATCAGATTAGAGCCATAAAGGCACTAGGTATCTACCACCCCACTACCACTATCAGATTAGAGCCATAAGGGCACTAGGCATCTACCACCCCACTACCACTATCAGATTAGAGCCATAAAGGCACTAGGCATCTACCACCCCACTACCACTATCAGATTAGAGCCATAATGGAGACTAGGTATCTACCACCCCACTACCACTATCAGATTAGAGCCATAATGGAGACTAGGTATGTACCACCCCATTACCACTACCAGATTAGAGCCATAATGGAAACTAGGTATCTACCACCCCACTACCACTATCAGATTAGAGCCATAATGGAGGATATGTATCTACCACCCCACTACCACTATCAGATTAGAGCCATAATGGAGACTAGGTATCTACCACCCCACTACCACTATCAGATTAGAGCCATAATGGAGACTAGTTATCTACCACCCCACTACCACTATCAGATTACAGCCATAAGGGCACTAGGCATCTACCACCCCACTACCACTATCAGATTAGAGCCATAAAGGCACTAGGCATCTACCACCCCACTACCACTATCAGATTAGAGCCATAAAGGCACTAGGCATCTACCACCCCACTACCACTATCAGATTAGAGCCATAAAGGCACTAGGCATCTACCACCCCACTACCACTATTAGATTAGAGCCATAATGGAGAGTAGGTATCTTCCACCCCACTACCACTATCAGATTAGAGCCATAGTGGAGACTAGGTATCTACCACCCCGCTACCACTATCAGATTAGAGCCATAAGGGCACTTGACATCTACCACCCCACTACCACTATCAGATTAGAGCCATGAAGGCACTATGCATCTACCACCCCACTACCACTATCAGATTAGAGCCATATTGGAGACTAGGTATCTACCACCCCACTACCACTATCAGATTAGAGCCATAAGGGCACTAGGCATCTACCACCCCACTACCACTATCAGATTAGAGCCATAAAGGCACTAGGCATCTACCACCCCACTACCACTATCAATATTAGAGCCATAATGGAGACTAGGTATCTACCACCCCACTACCACTATCAGATTAGAGCCATAATGGAGACTAGGTATCTACCACCCCACTACCACTACCAGATTAGAGCCATAATGGAGACTAGGTATCTACCACACCACTACCACTACCAGATTAGAGCCATAATAGAGACTAGGTATCTACCAACCCACTACCACTATCAGATTAGAGCCATAATGGAGACTAGGTATCTTCCACCCCACTACCACTACCAGATTAGAGCCATAATGGAGACTAGGTATCTACCACCCCACTACCACTACCAAATTAGAGCCATAATGGAGGCTAGGTATCTACAACCCCACTACCACTATCAGATTAGAGCCATAATAGAGACTAGGTATCTACCACCCCACTACCTCTATCAGATTAGAGCCATATTGGAGACTAGGTATCTACCACCCCACTACCACTATCAGATTAGAGCCATAAGGGCACTAGGCATCTACCACCCCACTACCACTATCAGATTAGAGCCATAAAGGCACTAGGCATCTACCACCCCACTACCACTATCAGATTAGAGCCATAATGGAGACTAGGTATCTACCACCCCACTACCACTATCAGATTAGAGCCATATGGGCACTAGGCATCTACCACCCCACTACCACTATCAGATTAGAGCCATAAAGGCACTAGGCATCTACCACCCCACTACCATTATCAGATTAGAGCCATAATGGAAACTAGGTATCTACCACCCCACTACCACTATCAGATTAGAGCCATAATGGAGACTAGGTATCTACCACCCCACTACCACTACCAGATTAGAGCCATAATGGAAACTAGGTATCTACCACTCCACTACCACTATCAGATTAGAGCCATAAGGGCACTAGGCATCTACCACCCCACTACCACTATCAGATTAGAGCCATACAGGCACTAGACATCTACCACCCCACTACCACTATCAGATTAGAGCCATAATGGAGACTAGGTATCTACCACCCCACTACCACAATCAGATTAGAGCCATAATGGAGACTAGGTATGTACCACCCCACTACCACTACCAGATTAGAGCCATAATGGAAACTAGGTATCTTCCACCCCACTACCACTATCAGATTAGAGCCATAATGGAGACTAGGTATCTACCACCCCACTACCACTATCAGATTAGAGCCATAATGGAGACTAGGTATCTACCACCCCACTACCACTATCAGATTAGAGCCATAAAGGCACTAGGCATCTACCACCCCACTTCCACTATTAGATTAGAGCCATAATGGAGACTAGGTATCTATCACCCCACTACCACTATCAGATTAGAGCCATAATGGAGACTAGGTATCTACCACCCCACTACCACTATCAGATTAGAGCCATAATGGAGACTAGACATCAACCACCCCACTACCACTATCAGATTAGAGCCATAATGGACACTAGGTATCTACCACCCCACTACCACTATCAGATTAGAGCCATAAAGGCACTAGGTATCTACCACCCCACTACCACTATCAGATTAGAGCCATAAGGGCACTAGGCATCTACCACCCCACTACCACTATCAGATTAGAGCCATAAAGGCACTAGGCATCTACCACCCCACTACCACTATCAGATTAGAGCCATAATGGAGACTAGGTATCTACCACCCCACTACCACTATCAGATTAGAGCCATAATGGAGACTAGGTATGTACCACCCCACTACCACTACCAGATTAGAGCCATAATGGAAACTAGGTATCTACCACCCCACTACCACTATCAGATTAGAGCCATAATGGAGACTAGGTATCTACCACCCCACTACCACTATCAGATTAGAGCCATAATGGAGACTAGTTATCTACCACCCCACTACCACTATCAGATTACAGCCATAAGGGCACTAGGCATCTACCACCCCACTACCACTATCAGATTAGAGCCATAAAGGCACTAGGCATCTACCACCCCACTACCACTATCAGATTAGAGCCATAAAGGCACTAGGCATCTACCACCCCACTACCACTATCAGATTAGAGCCATAAAGGCACTAGGCATCTACCACCCCACTACCACTATTAGATTAGAGCCATAATGGAGAGTAGGTATCTTCCACCCCACTACCACTATCAGATTAGAGCCATAGTGGAGACTAGGTATCTACCACCCCGCTACCACTATCAGATTAGAGCCATAAGGGCACTTGACATCTACCACCCCACTACCACTATCAGATTAGAGCCATGAAGGCACTATGCATCTACCACCCCACTACCACTATCAGATTAGAGCCATATTGGAGACTAGGTATCTACCACCCCACTACCACTATCAGATTAGAGCCATAAGGGCACTAGGCATCTACCACCCCACTACCACTATCAGATTAGAGCCATAAAGGCACTAGGCATCTACCACCCCACTACCACTATCAATATTAGAGCCATAATGGAGACTAGGTATCTACCACCCCACTACCACTATCAGATTAGAGCCATAATGGAGACTAGGTATCTACCACCCCACTACCACTACCAGATTAGAGCCATAATGGAGACTAGGTATCTACCACACCACTACCACTACCAGATTAGAGCCATAATAGAGACTAGGTATCTACCACCCCACTACCACTATCAGATTAGAGCCATAATGGAGACTAGGTATCTACCACCCCACTACCACTATCAGATTAGAGCCATAAAGGCACTAGGCATCTACCACCCCACTTCCACTATTAGATTAGAGCCATAATGGAGACTAGGTATCTATCACCCCACTACCACTATCAGATTAGAGCCATAATGGAGACTAGGTATCTACCACCCCACTACCACTATCAGATTAGAGCCATAATGGAGACTAGACATCAACCACCCCACTACCACTATCAGATTAGAGCCATAATGGACACTAGGTATCTACCACCCCACTACCACTATCAGATTAGAGCCATAAAGGCACTAGGTATCTACCACCCCACTACCACTATCAGATTAGAGCCATAAGGGCACTAGGCATCTACCACCCCACTACCACTATCAGATTAGAGCCATAAAGGCACTAGGCATCTACCACCCCACTACCACTATCAGATTAGAGCCATAATGGAGACTAGGTATCTACCACCCCACTACCACTATCAGATTAGAGCCATAATGGAGACTAGGTATGTACCACCCCACTACCACTACCAGATTAGAGCCATAATGGAAACTAGGTATCTACCACCCCACTACCACTATCAGATTAGAGCCATAATGGAGACTAGGTATCTACCACCCCACTACCACTATCAGATTAGAGCCATAATGGAGACTAGTTATCTACCACCCCACTACCACTATCAGATTACAGCCATAAGGGCACTAGGCATCTACCACCCCACTACCACTATCAGATTAGAGCCATAAAGGCACTAGGCATCTACCACCCCACTACCACTATCAGATTAGAGCCATAAAGGCACTAGGCATCTACCACCCCACTACCACTATCAGATTAGAGCCATAAAGGCACTAGGCATCTACCACCCCACTACCACTATTAGATTAGAGCCATAATGGAGAGTAGGTATCTTCCACCCCACTACCACTATCAGATTAGAGCCATAGTGGAGACTAGGTATCTACCACCCCGCTACCACTATCAGATTAGAGCCATAAGGGCACTTGACATCTACCACCCCACTACCACTATCAGATTAGAGCCATGAAGGCACTATGCATCTACCACCCCACTACCACTATCAGATTAGAGCCATATTGGAGACTAGGTATCTACCACCCCACTACCACTATCAGATTAGAGCCATAAGGGCACTAGGCATCTACCACCCCACTACCACTATCAGATTAGAGCCATAAAGGCACTAGGCATCTACCACCCCACTACCACTATCAATATTAGAGCCATAATGGAGACTAGGTATCTACCACCCCACTACCACTATCAGATTAGAGCCATAATGGAGACTAGGTATCTACCACCCCACTACCACTACCAGATTAGAGCCATAATGGAGACTAGGTATCTACCACACCACTACCACTACCAGATTAGAGCCATAATAGAGACTAGGTATCTACCAACCCACTACCACTATCAGATTAGAGCCATAATGGAGACTAGGTATCTTCCACCCCACTACCACTACCAGATTAGAGCCATAATGGAGACTAGGTATCTACCACCCCACTACCACTACCAAATTAGAGCCATAATGGAGGCTAGGTATCTACAACCCCACTACCACTATCAGATTAGAGCCATAATAGAGACTAGGTATCTACCACCCCACTACCTCTATCAGATTAGAGCCATATTGGAGACTAGGTATCTACCACCCCACTACCACTATCAGATTAGAGCCATAAGGGCACTAGGCATCTACCACCCCACTACCACTATCAGATTAGAGCCATAAAGGCACTAGGCATCTACCACCCCACTACCACTATCAGATTAGAGCCATAATGGAGACTAGGTATCTACCACCCCACCACCACTATCAGATTAGAGCCATATGGGCACTAGGCATCTACCACCCCACTACTACTATCAGATTAGAGATATAAAGGCACTAGGCATCTACCACCCCACTTCCACTATTAGATTAGAGCCATAATGGAGACTAGGTATCTATCACCCCACTACCACTATCAGATTAGAGCCATAATGGAGACTAGGTATCTACCACCCCTCTACCTCTATCAGATTAGAGCCATAATGGAGACTAGGTATCTACCACCCCACTACCACTATGTGATTAGAGCCATAATGGAGACTAGGTATCTACCACCCCACTACCACTATCAGATTAGAGCCATAATGGAGACTAGACATCAACCACCCCACTACCACTATCAGATTAGAGCCATAATGGACACTAGGTATCTACCACCCCACTACCACTGTCAGATTAGAGCCATAATGGAGACTAGGTATCTACCACTCCACTACCACTATCAGATTAGAGCCATAAGGGCACTAGGCATCTACCACCCCACTACCACTATCAGATTAGAGCCATAAAGGCACTAGGCATCTACCACCCCACTACCACTATCAGATTAGAGCCATAATGGAGACTAGGTATCTACCACCCCACTACCACTATCAGATTAGAGCCATAATGGAGACTAGGTATGTACCACCCCACTACCACTACCAGATTAGAGCCATAATGGAAACTAGGTATCTACCACCCCACTACCACTATCAGATTAGAGCCATAATGGAGGATATGTATCTACCACCCCACTACCACTATCAGATTAGAGCCATAATGGAGACTAGGTATCTACCACCCCACTACCACTATCAGATTAGAGCCATAATGGAGACTAGTTATCTACCACCCCACTACCACTATCAGATTACAGCCATAAAGGCACTAGGCATCTACCACCCCACTACCACTATCAGATTAGAGCCATAAAGGCACTAGGCATCTACCACCCCACTACCACTATCAGATTAGAGCCATAAAGGCACTAGGCATCTACCACCCCACTACCACTATTAGATTAGAGCCATAATGGAGAGTAGGTATCTTCCACCCCACTACCACTATCAGATTAGAGCCATAGTGGAGACTAGGTATCTACCACCCCACTACCACTATCAGATTAGAGCCATAAGGGCACTAGGCATCTACCACCCCACTACCACTATCAGATTAGAGCCATAAAGGCACTAGGCATCTACCACCCCACTACCACTATCAATATTAGAGCCATAATGGAGACTAGGTATCTACCACCCCACTACCACTATCAGATTAGAGCCATAATGGAGACTAGGTATCTACCACTCCCACTACCACTACCAGATTAGAGCCATAATGGAGACTAGGTATCTACCACACCACTACCACTACCAGATTAGAGCCATAATAGAGACTAGGTATCTACCAACCCACTACCACTATCAGATTAGAGCCATAATGGAGACTAGGTATCTTCCACCCCACTACCACTACCAGATTAGAGCCATAATGGAGACTAGGTATCTACCACCCCACTACCACTACCAAATTAGAGCCATAATGGAGGCTAGGTATCTACAACCCCACTACCACTATCAGATTAGAGCCATAATAGAGACTAGGTATCTACCACCCCACTACCTCTATCAGATTAGAGCCATATTGGAGACTAGGTATCTACCACCCCACTACCACTATCAGATTAGAGCCATAAGGGCACTAGGCATCTACCACCCCACTACCACTATCAGATTAGAGCCATAAAGGCACTAGGCATCTACCACCCCACTACCACTATCAGATTAGAGCCATAATGGAGACTAGGTATCTACCACCCCACTACCACTATCAGATTAGAGCCATATGGGCACTAGGCATCTACCACCCCACTACTACTATCAGATTAGAGATATAAAGGCACTAGGCATCTACCACCCCACTTCCACTATTAGATTAGAGCCATAATGGAGACTAGGTATCTATCACCCCACTACCACTATCAGATTAGAGCCATAATGGAGACTAGGTATCTACCACCCCTCTACCTCTATCAGATTAGAGCCATAATGGAGACTAGGTATCTACCACCCCACTACCACTATGTGATTAGAGCCATAATGGAGACTAGGTATCTACCACCCCACTACCACTATCAGATTAGAGCCATAATGGAGACTAGACATCAACCACCCCACTACCACTATCAGATTAGAGCCATAATGGACACTAGGTATCTACCACCCCACTACCACTGTCAGATTAGAGCCATAAAGGCACTAGGTATCTACCACTCCACTACCACTATCAGATTAGAGCCATAAGGGCAGTAGGCATCTACCACCCCACTACCACTATCAGATTAGAGCCATAAAGGCACTAGGCATCTGCCACCCCACTACCACTATCAGATTAGAGCCATAATGGAGACTAGGTATCTACCACCCCACTACCACTATCAGATTAGAGCCATAATGGAGACTAGGTATGTACCACCCCACTACCACTACCAGATTAGAGCCATAATGGAAACTAGGTATCTACCACCCCACTACCACTATCAGATTAGAGCCATAATGGAGGATATGTATCTACCACCCCACTACCACTATCAGATTAGAGCCATAATGGAGACTAGGTATCTACCACCCCACTACCACTATCAGATTAGAGCCATAATGGAGACTAGTTATCTACCACCCCACTACCACTATCAGATTACAGCCATAAAGGCACTAGGCATCTACCACCCCACTACCACTATCAGATTAGAGCCATAAAGGCACTAGGCATCTACCACCCCACTACCACTATCAGATTAGAGCCATAAAGGCACTAGGCATCTACCACCCCACTACCACTATTAGATTAGAGCCATAATGGAGAGTAGGTATCTTCCACCCCACTACCACTATCAGATTAGAGCCATAGTGGAGACTAGGTATCTACCACCCCACTACCACTATCAGATTAGAGCCATAAGGGCACTAGGCATCTACCACCCCACTACCACTATCAGATTAGAGCCATAAAGGCACTAGGCATCTACCACCCCACTACCACTATCAATATTAGAGCCATAATGGAGACTAGGTATCTACCACCCCACTACCACTATCAGATTAGAGCCATAATGGAGACTAGGTATCTACCACCCCACTACCACTACCAGATTAGAGCCATAATGGAGACTAGGTATCTACCACACCACTACCACTACCAGATTAGAGCCATAATAGAGACTAGGTATCTACCAACCCACTACCACTATCAGATTAGAGCCATAATGGAGACTAGGTATCTTCCACCCCACTACCACTACCAGATTAGAGCCATAATGGAGACTAGGTATCTACCACCCCACTACCACTACCAAATTAGAGCCATAATGGAGGCTAGGTATCTACAACCCCACTACCACTATCAGATTAGAGCCATAATAGAGACTAGGTATCTACCACCCCACTACCACTATCAGATTAGAGCCATAAGGGCACTAGGCATCTACCACCCCACTACCACTATCAGATTAGAGCCATAAAGGCACTAGGCATCTACCACCCCACTACCACTATCAGATTAGAGCCATAATGGAGACTAGGTATCTACCACCCCACTACCACTATCAGATTAGAGCCATATGGGCACTAGGCATCTACCACCCCACTACCACTATCAGATTAGAGCCATAAAGGCACTAGGCATCTACCACCCCACTACCATTATCAGATTAGAGCCATAATGGAAACTAGGTATCTACCAACCCACTACCACTATCAGATTAGAGCCATAATGGAGACTAGGTATCTACCACCCCACTACCACTACCAGATTAGAGCCATAATGGAGACTAGGTATCTACCACACCACTACCACTACCAGATTAGAGCCATAATGGAGACTAGGTATCTACCACCCCACTACCACTATCAGATTAGAGCCATAATGGAGACTAGGTATCTACCACCCCACTACCTCTATCAGATTAGAGCCATAATGGAGAGTAGGTATCTTCCACCCCACTACCACTATCAGATTAGAGCCATAATGGAGACTAGGTATCTACCACCCCACTACCACTATCAGATTAGAGCCATAATGGAGACTAGGTATCTACCACCCCTCTACCACTTCCAGATTAGAGCCATAATGGAGACTAGGTATCTACCACCCCACTACCACTATCAGATTAGAGCCATAAGGGCACTTGGCATCTATCACCCCACTACCACTATCAGATTAGAGCCATAAAGGCACTAGGCATCTACCACCCCACTACCACTATCACATTAGAGCCATAATGGAGACTAGGTATCTACCACTCCACTACCACTATCAGATTAGAGCCATAAGGGCACTAGGCATCTACCACCCCAATACCACTATCAGATTATAGCCATAAAGGCACTAGGCATCTACCACCCCACTACCATTATCAGATTAGAGCCATAATGGAAACTAGGTATCTACCAACCCACTACCACTATCAGATTAGAGCCATAATGGAGACTAGGTATCTACCACCCCACTACCACTACCAGATTAGAGCCATAATGGAGACTAGGTATCTACCACACCACTACCACTACCAGATTAGAGCCATAATGGAGACTAGGTATCTACCACCCCACTACCACTATCAGATTAGAGCCATAATGGAGACTAGGTATCTACCACCCCACTACCACTATCAGATTAGAGCCATAATGGAGACTAGGTATCTACCACCCCACTACCTCTATCAGATTAGAGCCATAATGGAGAGTAGGTATCTTCCACCCCACTACCACTATCAGATTAGAGCCATAATGGAGACTAGGTATCTACCACCCCACTACCACTATCAGATTAGAGCCATAATGGAGACTAGGTATCTACCACCCCTCTACCACTACCAGATTAGAGCCATAATGGAGATTAGGTATCTACCACCCCACTACCACTATCAGATTAGAGCCATAAGGGCACTTGGCATCTATCACCCCACTACCACTATCAGATTAGAGCCATAAAGGCACTAGGCATCTACCACCCCACTACCACTATCAGATTAGAGCCATAATGGAGACTAGGTATCTACCACTCCACTACCACTATCAGATTAGAGCCATAAGGGCACTAGGCATCTACCACCCCACTACCACTATCAGATTATAGCCATAAAGGCACTAGGCATCTACCACCCCACTACCACTATCAGATTAGAGCCATAATGGAGACTAGGTATCTACCACCCCACTACCACTATCAGATTAGAGCCATAATGGAGACTAGGTATCTACCACCCCACTACCACTACCAGATTAGAGCCATAATGGAAACTAGGTATCTATCACTCCACTACCACTATCAGATTAGAGCCATAAGGGCACTAGGCATCTAAAACCCCACTACCACTATCAGATTAGAGCCATAAAGGCACTAGGCATCTACCACCCCACTACCACTATCAGATTAGAGCCATAATGGAGACTAGGTATCTACCACCCCACTACCACTATCAGATTAGAGCCATAAAGGCACTAGGCATCTACCACCCCACTACCACTATCAGATTAGAGCCATAATGGAGACTAGGTATCTACCACCCCACTACCACTATCAGATTAGAGCCATAATGGAGACTAGGTATCTACCACCCCACTACCACTATCAGATTAGAGCCATAAAGGCACTAGACATCTACCACCCCACTTCCACTATTAGATTAGAGCCATAATGGAGACTAGGTATCTATCACCCCACTACCACTATCAGATTAGAGCCATAATGGAGACTAGGTATCTACCACCCCTCTACCTCTATCAGATTAGAGCCATAATGGAGACTAGGTATCTACCACCCCACTACCACTATGTGATTAGAGCCATAATGGAGACTAGGTATCTACCACCCCACTACCACTATCAGATTAGAGCCATAATGGAGACTAGGCATCTACCACCCCACTACCACTATCAGGTTAGAGCCCTAAAGGCACTAGGCATCTACCACCCCACTACCACTATCAGATTAGAGCCATAAAGGCACTAGGCATCTACCACCCCACTACCACTATTAGATTAGAGCCATAATGGAGACTAGGTATCTACCACCCCACTACCTCTATCAGATTAGAGCCATAAAGGCACTAGGCATCTACCACCCCACTACCACTATCAGATTAGAGCCATTAAGGCACTAGGCATCTACCACCCCACTACCACTATCAGATTAGAGCCATAATGGAGACTAGGTATCTACCACCCCACTACCACTATCAGATTAGAGCCATAAGGGCACTAGGCATCTATCACCCCACTACCACTATCAGATTAGAGCCATAATGGAGAGTAGGTATCTTCCACCCCACTACAACTATCAGATTAGAGCCATAGTGGAGACTAGGTATCTACCACCCCGCTACCACTATCAGATTAGAGCCATAAAGGCACTTGGCATCTACCACCCCACTACCACTATCAGATTAGAGCCATAAAGGCACTAGGCATCTACCACCCCACTACCACTATCAGATTAGAGCCATAATGGAGACTAGGTATCTACCACACCACTACCACTACCAGATTAGAGCCATAATAGAGACTAGGTATCTACCAACCCACTACCACTATCAGATTAGAGCCATAATGGAGACTAGGTATCTTCCACCCCACTACCACTACCAGATTAGAGCCATAATGGAGACTAGGTATCTACCACCCCACTACCACTACCAAATTAGAGCCATAATGGAGGCTAGGTATCTACAACCCCACTACCACTATCAGATTAGAGCCATAATGGAGACTAGGTATCTACCACCCCACTACCACTATCAGATTAGAGTCATAAGGGCACTAGGCATCTACCACCCCACTAACACTATCAGAATAGAGCCATAAAGGCACTAGGCATCTACCACCCCACTACCACTATCAAGATTAGAGCCATAATGGAGACTAGGTATCTACCACCCCACTACCACTATCAGATTAGAGCCATAATGGAGACTAGGTATCTACCACCCCACTACCACTACCAGATTCGAGCCATAATGGAGACTAGGTATCTACCACACCACTACCACTACCAGATTAGAGCCATAATAGAGACTAGGTATCTACCAACCCACTACCACTATCAGATTAGAGCCATAATGGAGACTAGGTATCTACCACCCCACTACCACTATCAGATTAGAGCCATAATGGAGACTAGGTATCTACCACACCACTACCACTACCAGATTAGAGCCATAATGGAGACTAGGTATCTACCACACCACTACCACTACCAGATTAGAGCCATAACAGAGACTAGGTATCTACCAACCCACTACCACTATCAGATTAGAGCCATAATGGAGACTAGGTATCTACCACCCCACTACCACTACCAAATTAGAGCCATAATGTAGGCTAGGTATCTACAACCCCACTACCACTATCAGATTAGAGCCATAATGGAGACTAGGTATCTACCACCCCACTACCACTATCAGATTAGAGCCATCAGGGCACTAGGCATCTATCACCCCACTACCACTATCAGATTAGAGCCATAAAGGCACTAGGCATCTACCACCCCACTACCACTATCAGATTAGAGCCATAATGGAGACTAGGTATCTACCACCCCACTACCACTATCAGATTAGAGCCATAAAGGCACTAGGCATCTACCACCCCACTACCACTATCAGATTAAAGCCATAAAGGCACTAGGCATCTACCACCCCACTACCACTATCAGATTAGAGCCATAATGGAAACTAGGTATCTACCACCCCACTACCACTATCAGATTAGAGCCATAAAGGCACTAGGCATCTACCACCCCACTACCACTATCAGATTAGAGCCATAATGGAGACTAGGTATCTACCACCCCACTACCACTATCAGATTAGAGCCATAATGGAGACTAGGTATCTACCACCCCACTACCACTATCAGATTAGAGCCATAAAGGCACTAGACATCTACCACCCCACTTCCACTATTAGATTAGAGCCATAATGGAGACTAGGTATCTATCACCCCACTACCACTATCAGATTAGAGCCATAATGGAGACTAGGTATCTACCACCCCTCTACCTCTATCAGATTAGAGCCATAATGGAGACTAGGTATCTACCACCCCACTACCACTATGTGATTAGAGCCATAATGGAGACTAGGTATCTACCACCCCACAACCACTATCAGATTAGAGCCATAATGGAGACTAGACATCAACCACCCCACTACCACTATCAGATTAGAGCCATAATGGAGACTAGGTATCTACCACCCCACTACCACTATCAGATTAGAGCCATAAAGGCACTAGGTATCTACCACCCCACTACCACTATCAGATTAAAGCCATATTGGAGACTAGGTATCTACCACCCCACTACCACTATCAGTTTAGAGCCATAATGGAGACTAGGTATCTACCACCCCACTACCACTATCAGATTAGAGCCATAATGGAGACTAGTTATCTACCACCCCACTACCACTATCAGATTAGAGCCATAAGGGCACTAGGCATCTACCACCCCACTACCACTATCAGATTAGAGCCATAAAGGCACTAGGCATCTACCACCCCACTACCACTATCAGATTAGAGCCATAAAGGCACTAAGCATCTACCACCCCACTACCACTATTAGATTAGAGCCATAATGGAGACTAGGTATCTACCACCCCACTACCTCTATCAGATTAGAGCCATAAAGGCACTAGGCATCTACCACCCCACTACCACTATCAGATTAGAGCCATTAAGGCACTAGGCATCTACCACCCCACTACCACTATCAGATTAGAGCCATAATGGAGACTAGGTATCTACCACCCCACTACCACTATCAGATTAGAGCCATAAGGGCTCTAGGCATCTACCACCCCACTATCACTATCAGATTAGAGCCATAATGGAGACTAGGTATCTACCACCCCACTACCACTATCAGATTAGAGCCATAAGGGCACTAGGCATCTATCACCCCACTACCACTATCAGATTAGAGCCATAATGGAGAGTAGGTATCTTCCACCCCACTACAACTATCAGATTAGAGCCATAGTGGAGACTAGGTATCTACCACCCCGCTACCACTATCAGATTAGAGCCATAAAGGCACTTGGCATCTACCACCCCACTACCACTATCAGATTAGAGCCATAAAGGCACTATGCATCTACCACCCCACTACCACTATCAGATTAGAGCCATAATGGAGACTAGGTATCTACCACCCCACTACCACTATCAGATTAGAGCCACAAGGGCACTAGGCATCTACCACCCCACTACCACTATCAGATTAGAGCCATAATGGAGACTAGGTATCTACCACCCCACTACCACTATCAGATTATAGCCATAAAGGCACTAGACATCTACCACCCCACTACCACTATCAGATTAGAGCCATAATGGAGACTAGGTATCTACCACCCCACTACCACTATCAGATTAGAGCCATAATGGAGACTAGGTATCTACCACCCCACTACCACTACCAGATTAGAGCCATAATGGAAACTAGGTATCTACCACTCCACTACCACTATCAGATTAGAGCCATAAGGGCACTAGGCATCTACCACCCCACTACCACTATCAGATTAGAGCCATAAAGGCACTAGGCATCTACCACCCCACTACCACTATCAGATTAGAGCCATAATGGAGACTAGGTATCTACCACCCCACTACCACAATCAGATTAGAGCCATAATGGAGACTAGGTATGTACCACCCCACTACCACTACCAGATTAGAGCCATAATGGAAACTAGGTATCTACCACCCCACTACCACTATCAGATTAGAGCCATAATGGAGACTAGGTATCTACCACCCCACTACCACTATCAGATTAGAGCCATAATGGAGACTAGGTATCTACCACCCCACTACCACTATCAGATTAGAGCCATAAAGGCACTAGGCATCTACCACCCCACTTCCACTATTAGATTAGAGCCATAATGGAGACTAGGTATCTATCACCCCACTACCACTATCATATTAGAGCCATAATGGAGACTAGGTATCTACCACCCCTCTACCTCTATCAGATTAGAGCCATAATGGAGACTAGGTATCTACCACTATGTGATTAGAG
>NW_027256302.1:0-16221 GCF_045679555.1 Salvelinus alpinus
GTGATGGTATGCAGCCATGGTAACAACACTGACCCGTCTGCAGGTTGAGGCGTGATGGTATGCAGCCATGGTAACAACACTGACCCGTCTGCAGGTTGAGGCGTGATGGTATGCAGCCATGGTAACAACACTGACCCGTCTGCCGGTTGAGGCGTGATGGTATGCAGCCATGGTAACAACACTGACCCGTCTGCCGGTTGAGGCGTGATGGTATGCAGCCATGGTAACAACACTGACCCGTCTGCAGGTTGAGGCGTGATGGTATGCAGCCATGGTAACAACACTGACCCGTCTGCAGGTTGAGGCGTGATGGTATGCAGCCATGGTAACAACACTGACCCGTCTGCAGGTTGAGGCGTGATGGTATGCAGCCATGGTAACAACACTGACCCGTCTGCAGGTTGAGGCGTGATGGTATGCAGCCATGGTAACAACACTGACCCGTCTGCAGGTTGAGGCGTGATGGTATGCAGCCATGGTAACAACACTGACCCGTCTGCAGGTTGTGGCGTGATGGTATGCAGCCATGGTAACAACACTGACCCGTCTGCAGGTTGAGGCGTGATGGTATGCAGCCATGGTAACAACACTGACCCGTCTGCAGGTTGAGGCGTGATGGTATGCAGCCATGGTAACAACACTGACCCGTCTGCAGGTTGAGGCGTGATGGTATGCAGCCATGGTAACAACACTGACCCGTCTGCAGGTTGAGGCGTGATGGTATGCAGCCATGGTAACAACACTGACCCGTCTGCAGGTTGTGGCGTGATGGTATGCAGCCATGGTAACAACACTGACCCGTCTGCAGGTTGAGGCGTGATGGTATGCAGCCATGGTAACAACACTGACCCGTCTGCAGGTTGAGGCGTGATGGTATGCAGCCATGGTAACAACACTGACCCGTCTGCAGGTTGTGGCGTGATGGTATGCAGCCATGGTAACAACACTGACCCGTCTGCAGGTTGAGGCGTGATGGTATGCAGCCATGGTAACAACACTGACCCGTCTGCAGGTTGTGGCGTGATGGTATGCAGCCATGGTAACAACACTGACCCGTCTGCAGGTTGAGGCGTGATGGTATGCAGCCATGGTAAAAAAGGTGCATGTTGGAGTCGTGTCGGGGAGAATTTTAGCATTTTAGCTAACCCTAACCATTTTCCTAACCTTAACCTAATTCTAGTAAACTGCTACTTTAATTCTCTAAACCAGCTGCGAAAAGTCACTTCTGTCCTTATCTGTATACCATCTAGTCTTCTCTCTGTGTGCCACACCCACCTCTCTCCTGTCCTCTAGACTCCCCCCACCTCTCTCCTGTCCTCTAGACTCCCCCCACCTCTCTCCTGTCCTCTACACGCCCCCACCTCTCTCCTGTCCTCTACACTCCCCCCACCTCTCTCCTGTCCTCTACACTCCCCCACCTCTCTCCTGTCCTCTAGACTCCCCCCACCTCTCTCCTGTCCTCTGCACTCCCCCCACCTCTCTCCTGTCCTCTAGACTCCCCCCACCTCTCTCCTGTCCTCTAGACTCCCCCCACCTCTCTCCTGTCCTCTAGACTCCCCCCACCTCTCTCCTGTCCTCTAGACTCCCCCCACCTCTCTCCTGTCCTCTACACTCCCCCCACCTCTTTCCTGTCCTCTACACTCCCCCACCTCTCTCCTGTCCTCTACACTCCCCCCACCTCTCTCCTGTCCTCTAGACTCCCCCCACCTCTCTCCTGTCCTCTACACTCCCCCCACCTCTCTCCTGTCCTCTAGACTCCCCCCACCTCTCTCCTGTCCTCTAGACTCCCCCCACCTCTCTCCTGTCCTCTACACTCCCCCCACCTCTCTCCTGTCCTCTACACGCCCCCACCTCTCTCCTGTCCTCTAGACTCCCCCACCTCTCTCCTGTCCTCTAGACTCCCCCCACCTCTCTCCTGTCCTCTAGACTCCCCCCACCTCTCTCCTGTCCTCTACACTCCCCCCACCTCTCTCCTGTCCTCTACACTCCCCCCACCTCTCTCCTGTCCTCTACACTCCCCCCACCTCTCTCCTGTCCTCTAGACTCCCCCCACCTCTCTCCTGTCCTCTACACTCCCCCCACCTCTCTCCTGTCCTCTAGACTCCCCCCACCTCTCTCCTGTCCTCTACACTCCCCCCAACTCTCTCCTGTCCTCTAGACTCCCCCCACCTCTCTCCTGTCCTCTAGACTCCCCCCACCTCTCTCCTGTCCTCTACACTCCCCCTACCTCTCTCCTGTCCTCTAGACTCCCCCCACCTCTCTCCTGTCCTTTACACTCCCCCCACCTCTCTCCTGTCCTCTACACTCCCCCCACCTCTCTCCTGTCCTCTAGACTCCCCCCACCTCTCTCCTGTCCTCTACACGCCCCCACCTCTCTCCTGTCCTCTAGACTCCCCCCACCTCTCTCCTGTCCTCTACACTCCCCCCACCTCTCTCCTGTCCTCTACACTCCCCCACCTCTCTCCTGTCCTCTAGACTCCCCCCACCTCTCTCCTGTCCTCTACACTCCCCCCACCTCTCTCCTGTCCTCTACACTCCCCCACCTCTCTCCTGTCCTCTAGACTCCCCCCACCTCTCTCCTGTCCTCTACACTCCCCCACCTCTCTCCTGTCCTCTACACTCCCCCCACCTCTCTCCTGTCCTCTACACTCCCCCCACCTCTCTCCTGTCCTCTACACTCCCCCCACCTCTCTCCTGTCCTCTACACTCCCCCCACCTCTCTCCTGTCCTCTAGACTCCCCCCGCCTCTCTCCTGTCCTCTAGACTCCCCCCACCTCTCTCCTGTCCTCTACACTCCCCCCACCTCTCTCCTGTCCTCTAGACTCCCCCCACCTCTCTCCTGTCCTCTAGACTCCCCCCACCTCTCTCCTGTCCTCTACACTCCCCCCACCTCTCTCCTGTCCTCTAGACTCCCCCCACCTCTCTCCTGTCCTCTAGACTCCCCCCACCTCTCTCCTGTCCTCTACACTCCCCCCACCTCTCTCCTGTCCTCTAGACTCCCCCCACCTCTCTCCTGTCCTCTACACTCCCCCCACCTCTCTCCTGTCCTCTACACTCCCCCACCTCTCTCCTGTCCTCTAGACTCCCCCCACCTCTCTCCTGTCCTCTACACTCCCCCCACCTCTCTCCTGTCCTCTACACTCCCCCACCTCTCTCCTGTCCTCTAGACTCCCCCCACCTCTCTCCTGTCCTCTACACTCCCCCACCTCTCTCCTGTCCTCTACACTCCCCCCACCTCTCTCCTGTCCTCTACACTCCCCCCACCTCTCTCCTGTCCTCTACACTCCCCCCACCTCTCTCCTGTCCTCTACACTCCCCCCACCTCTCTCCTGTCCTCTAGACTCCCCCCACCTCTCTCCTGTCCTCTACACTCCCCCCACCTCTCTCCTGTCCTCTAGACTCCCCCAACCTCTCTCCTGTCCTCTACACTCCCCCCGCCTCTCTCCTGTCCTCTAGACTCCCCCCACCTCTCTCCTGTCCTCTAGACTCCCCCCACCTCTCTCCTGTCCTCTACACTCCCCCCACCTCTCTCCTGTCCTCTAGACTCCCCCCACCTCTCTCCTGTCCTCTAGACTCCCCCCACCTCTCTCCTGTCCTCTACACTCCCCCCACCTCTCTCCTGTCCTCTAGACTCCCCCCACCTCTCTCCTGTCCTCTAGACTCCCCCCACCTCTCTCCTGTCCTCTAGACTCCCCCCACCTCTCTCCTGTCCTCTACACTCCCCCCACCTCTCTCCTGTCCTCTACACTCCCCCCACCTCTCTCCTGTCCTCTAGACTCCCCCCACCTCTCTCCTGTCCTCTAGACTCCCCCCACCTCTCTCCTGTCCTCTACACTCCCCCCACCTCTCTCCTGTCCTCTACACTCCCCCCACCTCTCTCCTGTCCTCTACACGCCCCCACCTCTCTCCTGTCCTCTAGACTCCCCCCACCTCTCTCCTGTCCTCTACACTCCCCCCACCTCTCTCCTGTCCTCTACACTCCCCCCACCTCTCTCCTGTCCTCTACACTCCCCCCACCTCTCTCCTGTCCTCTACACTCCCCCCACCTCTCTCCTGTCCTCTACACTCCCCCCACCTCTCTCCTGTCCTCTACACTCCCCCCACCTCTCTCCTGTCCTCTAGACTCCCCCCACCTCTCTCCTGTCCTCTAGACCCCCCCCACCTCTCTCCTGTCCTCTACACTCCCCCCACCTCTCTCCTGTCCTCTACACTCCCCCCACCTCTCTCCTGTCCTCTAGACTCCCCCCACCTCTCTCCTGTCCTCTACACTCCCCCACCTCTCTCCTGTCCTCTACACTCCCCCCACCTCTCTCCTGTCCTCTACACTCCCCCCACCTCTCTCCTGTCCTCTACACTCCCCCCACCTCTCTCCTGTCCTCTACACTCCCCCCACCTCTCTCCTGTCCTCTACACTCCCCCCACCTCTCTCCTGTCCTCTAGACTCCCCCTACCTCTCTCCTGTCCTCTACACTCCCCCACCTCTCTCCTGTCCTCTAGACTCCCCCCACCTCTCTCCTGTCCTCTACACTCCCCCCACCTCTCTCCTGTCCTCTAGACTCCCCCCACCTCTCTCCTGTCCTCTACACTCCCCCCACCTCTCTCCTGTCCTCTAGACTCCCCCCACCTCTCTCCTGTCCTCTAGACTCCCCCCACCTCTCTCCTGTCCTCTACACTCCCCCCACCTCTCTCCTGTCCTCTAGACTCCCCCCACCTCTCTCCTGTCCTCTACACTCCCCCCACCTCTCTCCTGTCCTCTAGACTCCCCCCACCTCTCTCCTGTCCTCTAGACTCCCCCCACCTCTCTCCTGTCCTCTACACTCCCCCCACCTCTCTCCTGTCCTCTACACTCCCCCCACCTCTCTCCTGTCCTCTAGACTCCCCCCACCTCTCTCCTGTCCTCTACACTCCCCCCACCTCTCTCCTGTCCTCTACACTCCCCCCACCTCTCTCCTGTCCTCTAGACTCCCCCCACCTCTCTCCTGTCCTCTACACTCCCCCCACCTCTCTCCTGTCCTCTACACTCCCCCCACCTCTCTCCTGTCCCTTACCCTCCCCTCGCATCTCTACTGTCATCTACACTCTCCCTCCCTCTAGCTAGTTATATCACCATTATAATATTCTACTAGCTAGTTATATCACCATTATAATATTATACTAGCTAGTTATATCACCCATTATAATATTCTACTAGCTAGTTATATCACCCATTATAATATTCTACTAGCTAGTTATATCACCATTATAATATTCTACTAGCTAGTTATATCACCATTATAATAATCTACAGCTAGTTATATCACCATTATAATATTCTACTAGCTAGTTATATCACCATTATAATAATCTACAGCTAGTTATATCACCATTATAATATTCTACTAGCTAGTTATATAACCATTATAATAATTCACTAGCTAGTTATATCACCATTATAATATTATACTAGCTAGTTATATCACCATTATAATATTCTACTAGCTAGTTATATCACCATTATAATAATCTACAGCTAGTTATATCACCATTATAATATTCTACTAGCTAGTTATATCCCCATTATAATATTCTACTAGCTAGTTATATAACCATTATAATAATTCACTAGCTAGTTATATCCCCATTATAATATTCTACTAGCTAGTTATATAACCATTATAATAATTCACTAGCTAGTTATATCCCCATTATAATATTCTACTAGCTAGTTATATCACCATTATAATACTCTACTAGCTAGTTATATCACCCATTATAATATTCTACTAGCTAGTTATATCACCATTATAATATTCTACTAGCTAGTTATATCACCATTATAATATTCTACTAGCTAGTTATATCCCCATTATAATATTCTACTAGCTAGTTATATCACCATTATAATATTCTACTAGCTAGTTATATAACCATTATAATATTCTACTAGCTAGTTATATCACCCATTGTAATATTCTACTAGCTAGTTATATAACCATTATAATATTCTACTAGCTAGTTATATAACCATTATAATAATTCACTAGCTAGTTATATCCCCATTATAATATTCTACTAGCTAGTTATATAACCATTATAATAATTCACTAGCTAGTTATATCCCCATTATAATATTCTACTAGCTAGTTATATAACCATTATAATAATTCACTAGCTAGTTATATCCCCATTATAATATTCTACTAGCTAGTTATATCACCATTATAATACTCTACTAGCTAGTTATATCACCCATTATAATATTCTACTAGCTAGTTATATCACCATTATAATATTCTACTAGCTAGTTATATCACCATTATAATATTCTACTAGCTAGTTATATCCCCATTATAATATTCTACTAGCTAGTTATATCACCATTATAATATTCTACTAGCTAGTTATATCACCATTATAATATTCTACTAGCTAGTTATATAACCATTATAATAATTCACTAGCTAGTTATATCACCATTATAATATTCTACTAGCTAGTTATATCACCCATTGTAATATTCTACTAGCTAGTTATATCACCATTATAATAGTCTACTAGCTAGTTATAGCACCATTATAATATTCTACTAGCTAGTTATATAACCATTATAATATTCTACTAGCTAGTTATATCACCCATTATAATATTCTACTAGCTAGTTATATCACCATTATAATATTCTACTAGCTAGTTATATCACCCATTGTAATATTCTACTAGCTAGTTATATCACCATTATAATAATCCACTATTTAGTTATATCACCATTATAATATTCCACTATTTAGTTATATCACCATTATAATATTCCACTATTTAGTTATATCACCATTATAATATTCCACTATTTAGTTATATCACCATTATAATATTCCACTATTTAGTTATATCACCATTATAATAATCCACTATTTAGTTATATCACCCATTCCCTGCTATGATATGACCATATGTAGGTGTTATTGTATACATCAACAGTGTAAAGTCAGTGAGGTCCTCAGCTGCAGTGAGGGTAGGTGTTATTGTATACATCAACAGTGTAAAGTCAGTGAGGTCCTCAGCTGCAGTGTGGGTAGGTGTTATTGTATACATCAACAGTGTAAAGTCAGTGAGGTCCTCAGCTGCAGTGTGGGTAGGTGTTATTGTGTACATCAACAGTGTAAAGTCAGTGAGGTCCTCAGCTGCAGTGTGGGTAGGTGTTATTGTGTACATCAACAGTGTAAAGTCAGTGAGGTCCTCAGCTGCAGTGTGGGTAGGTGTTATTGTATACATCAACAGTGTAAAGTCAGTGAGGTCCTCAGCTGTAGTGTGGGTAGGTGTTATTGTGTACATCAACAGTGTAAAGTCAGTGAGGTCCTCAGCTGCAGTGTGGGTAGGTGTTATTGTGTACATCAACAGTGTGAAGTCAGTGAGGTCTTCAGCTGTAGTGTGGGTAGGTGTTATTGTATACATCAACAGTGTAAAGTCAGTGAGGTCCTCAGCTGTAGTGTGGGTAGGTGTTATTGTATACATCAACAGTGTAAAGTCAGTGAGGTCCTCAGCTGCAGTGTGGGTAGGTGTTATTGTGTACATCAACAGTGACTGGTCAGAGCCTGTTGTCACGAGGAGTCTTGACAGGGATGAATGTTAACTCTCTGAGAGGGAGTCTTGACAGGGATGAGTGTTAACTCTCTGAGAGGGAGTCTTGACAGGGATGAGTGTTAACTCTCTGAGAGGCTCTTTAACTGTCACGGCTATTCCAGGAAATACAGGGCCCCAAATAGCACCCTATTCCCTATGGGCCCTGGTCTAAAGTAGTGCACCCTATTCCCTATGGGCCCTGGTCAAAGGTAGTGCACCCTATTCCCTATGGGCCCTGGTCAAAGGTAGTGCACCCTATTCCCTATGGGCCCTGGTCTAATGTAGTGCACCCTATTCCCTATGGGCCCTGGTCTAAAGTAGTGCACCCTATTCCCTATGGGCCCTGGTCAAAGTAGTGCACCCTATTCCCTATGGGCCCTGGTCTAAAGGTAGTGCACCCTATTCCCTATGGGCCCTGGTCAAAGGTAGTGCACCCTATTCCCTATGGGCCCTGGTCAAAGGTAGTGCACCCTATTCCCTATGGGCCCTGGTCTAAGGTAGTGCACCCTATTCCCTATGGGCCCTGGTCTAAGGTAGTGCACCCTATTTCCTATGGGCCCTGGTCTAAAGTAGTGCACCCTATTCCCTATGGGCCCTGGTCTAAGGTAGTGCACCCTATTCCCTATGGGCCCTGGTCTAAGGTAGTGCACCCTATTCCCTATGGGCCCTGGTCTAATGTAGTGCACCCTATTCCCTATGGGCCCTGGTCTAAAGTAGTGCACCCTATTCCCTATGGGCCCTGGTCAAAGTAGTGCACCCTATTCCCTATGGGCCCTGGTCTAAAGGTAGTGCACCCTATTCCCTATGGGCCCTGGTCAAAGGTAGTGCACCCTATTCCCTATGGGCCCTGGTCAAAGGTAGTGCACCCTATTCCCTATGGGCCCTGGTCTAAGGTAGTGCACCCTATTCCCTATGGGCCCTGGTCTAAGGTAGTGCACCCTATTCCCTATGGGCCCTGGTCTAAAGTAGTGCACCCTATTCCCTATGGGCCCTGGTCTAAGGTAGTGCACCCTATTCCCTATGGGCCCTGGTCTAAGGTAGTGCACCCTATTCCCTATGGGCCCTGGTCAAAGGTAGTGCACCCTATTCCCTATGGGCCCTGGTCTAAAGTAGTGCACCCTATTCCCTATGGGCCCTGGTCAAAGGTAGTGCACCCTATTCCCTATGGGCCCCGGTCTAAGGTAGTGCACCCTATTCCCTATGGGCCCTGGTCAAAGGTAGTGCACCCTATTCCCTATGGGCCCTGGTCAAAGGTAGTGCACCCTATTCCCTATGGGCCCTGGTCTAAGGTAGTGCACCCTATTCCCTATGGGCCCTGGTCAAAGGTAGTGCACCCTATTCCCTATGGGCCCTGGTCAAAAGTAGTGCACCCTATTCCCTATGGGCCCTGGTCTAAAGTAGTGCACCCTATTCCCTATGGGCCCTGGTCTAAGGTAGTGCACCCTATTCCCTATGGGCCCTGGTCAAAGGTAGTGCACCCTATTCCCTATGGGCCCTGGTCAAAGGTAGTGCACCCTATTCAATATGGGCCCTGGTCAAAGGTAGTGCACCCTATTCCCTATGGGCCCTGGTCAAAGGTAGTGCACCCTATTCCCTATGGGCCCTGGTCAAAGGTAGTGCACCCTATTCCCTATGGGCCCTGGTCAAAGGTAGTGCACCCTATTCCCTATGGGCCCTGGTCAAAGGTAGTGCACCCTATTCCCTATGGGCCCTGGTCAAAGGTAGTGCACCCTATTCCCTGTGGGCCCTGGTCTAAAGTAGTGCACCCTATTCCCTATGGGCCCTGGTCAAAAGTAGTGCACCCTATTCCCTGTGGGCCCTGGTCGAAAGTAGTGCACCCTATTCCCTGTGGGCCCTGGTCAAAAGTAGTGCACCCTATTCCCTATGGGCCCTGGTCAAAAGTAGTGCACCCTATTCCCTGTGGGCCCTGGTCTAAAGTAGTGCACCCTATTCCCTATGGGCCCTGGTCAAAAGTAGTGCACCCTATTCCCTATGGGCCCTGGTCAAAGGTAGTGCACCCTATTCCCTATGGGCCCTGGTCAAAAGTAGTGCACCCTATTCCCTATGGGCCCTGGTCAAAGGTAGTGCACCCTATTCCCTATGGGCCCTGGTCAAAGGTAGTGCACCCTATTCCCTATGGGCCCTGGTCAAAGGTAGTGCACCCTATTCCCTATGGGCCCTGGTCAAAGGTAGTGCACCCTATTCCCTATGGGCCCTGGTCAAAGGTAGTGCACCCTATTCCCTATGGGCCCTGGTCAAAGGTAGTGCACCCTATTCCCTGTGGGCCCTGGTCTAAAGTAGTGCACCCTATTCCCTATGGGCCCTGGTCAAAAGTAGTGCACCCTATTCCCTGTGGGCCCTGGTCAAAAGTAGTGCACCCTATTCCCTATGGGCCCTGGTCAAAAGTAGTGCACCCTATTCCCTGTGGGCCCTGGTCAAAAGTAGTGCACCCTATTCCCTATGGGCCCTGGTCAAAAGTAGTGCACCCTATTCCCTGTGGGCCCTGGTCTAAAGTAGTGCACCCTATTCCCTATGGGCCCTGGTCAAAAGTAGTGCACCCTATTCCCTATGGGCCCTGGTCAAAGGTAGTGCACCCTATTCCCTATGGGCCCTGGTCAAAAGTAGTGCACCCTATTCCCTATGGGCCCTGGTCAAAAGTAGTGCACCCTATTCCCTATGGGCCCTGGTCAAAAGTAGTGCACCCTATTCCCTGTGGGCCCTGGTCAAAAGTAGTGCACCCTATTCCCTATGGGCCCTGGTCAAAAGTAGTGCACCCTATTCCCTGTGGGCCCTGGTCTAAAGTAGTGCACCCTATTCCCTGTGGGCCCTGGTCAAAAGTAGTGCACCCTATTCCCTGTGGGCCCTGGTCTAAAGTAGTGCACCCTATTCCCTGTGGGCCCTGGTCAAAAGTAGTGCACCCTATTCCCTATGGGCCCTGGTCAAAAGTAGTGCACCCTATTCCCTGTGGGCCCTGGTCTAAAGTAGTGCACCCTATTCCCTATGGGCCCTGGTCAAAAGTAGTGCACCCTATTCCCTATGGGCCCTGGTCAAAGGTAGTGCACCCTATTCCCTATGGGCCCTGGTCAAAAGTAGTGCACCCTATTCCCTATGGGCCCTGGTCAAAGGTAGTGCACCCTATTCCCTATGGGCCCTGGTCAAAGGTAGTGCACCCTATTCCCTATGGGCCCTGGTCAAAGGTAGTGCACCCTATTCCCTATGGGCCCTGGTCAAAGGTAGTGCACCCTATTCCCTATGGGCCCTGGTCAAAGGTAGTGCACCCTATTCCCTATGGGCCCTGGTCAAAAGTAGTGCACCCTATTCCCTATGGGCCCTGGTCAAAAGTAGTGCACCCTATTCCCTATGGGCCCTGGTCAAAAGTAGTGCACCCTATTCCCTATGGGCCCTGGTCAAAAGTAGTGCACCCTATTCCCTATGGGCCCTGGTCAAAGGTAGTGCACCCTATTCCCTATGGGCCCTGGTCAAAGGTAGTGCACCCTATTCCCTATGGGCCCTGGTCAAAGGTAGTGCACCCTATTCCCTATGGGCCCTGGTCAAAGGTAGTGCACCCTATTCCCTATGGGCCCTGGTCAAAAGTAGTGCACCCTATTCCCTATGGGCCCTGGTCAAAGGTAGTGCACCCTATTCCCTATGGGCCCTGGTCAAAGGTAGTGCACCCTATTCCCTATGGGCCCTGGTCAAAGGTAGTGCACCCTATTCCCTATGGGCCCTGGTCAAAGGTAGTGCACCCTATTCCCTATGGGCCCTGGTCAAAGGTAGTGCACCCTATTCCCTATGGGCCCTGGTCAAAGGTAGTGCACCCTATTCCCTATGGGCCCTGGTCAAAGGTAGTGCACCCTATTCCCTATGGGCCCTGGTCAAAGGTAGTGCACCCTATTCCCTATGGGCCCTGGTCAAAGGTAGTGCACCCTATTCCCTATGGGCCCTGGTCAAAGGTAGTGCACCCTATTCCCTATGGGCCCTGGTCAAAGGTAGTGCACCCTATTCCCTATGGGCCCTGGTCAAAAGTAGTGCACCCTATTCCCTATGGGCCCTGGTCAAAGGTAGTGCACCCTATTCCCTATGGGCCCTGGTCAAAAGTAGTGCACCCTATTCCCTGTGGGCCCTGGTCTAAAGTAGTGCACCCTATTCCCTGTGGGCCCTGGTCTAAAGTAGTGCACCCTATTCCCTATGGGCCCTGGTCAAAAGTAGTGCACCCTATTCCCTATGGGCCCTGGTCAAAGGTAGTGCACCCTATTCCCTATGGGCCCTGGTCAAAAGTAGTGCACCCTATTCCCTATGGGCCCTGGTCAAAAGTAGTGCACCCTATTCCCTATGGGCCCTGGTCAAAGGTAGTGCACCCTATTCCCTATGGGCCCTGGTCAAAGGTAGTGCACCCTATTCCCTATGGGCCCTGGTCAAAGGTAGTGCACCCTATTCCCTATGGGCCCTGGTCAAAGGTAGTGCACCCTATTCCCTATGGGCCCTGGTCAAAAGTAGTGCACCCTATTCCCTATGGGCCCTGGTCAAAGGTAGTGCACCCTATTCCCTATGGGCCCTGGTCAAAGGTAGTGCACCCTATTCCCTATGGGCCCTGGTCAAAGGTAGTGCACCCTATTCCCTATGGGCCCTGGTCAAAGGTAGTGCACCCTATTCCCTATGGGCCCTGGTCAAAGGTAGTGCACCCTATTCCCTATGGGCCCTGGTCAAAGGTAGTGCACCCTATTCCCTATGGGCCCTGGTTAAAGGTAGTGCACCCTATTCCCTATGGGCCCTGGTCAAAGGTAGTGCACCCTATTCCCTATGGGCCCTGGTCAAAGGTAGTGCACCCTATTCCCTATGGGCCCTGGTCAAAGGTAGTGCACCCTATTCCCTATGGGCCCTGGTCAAAGGTAGTGCACCCTATTCCCTATGGGCCCTGGTCAAAGGTAGTGCACCCTATTCCCTATGGGCCCTGGTCAAAGGTAGTGCACCCTATTCCCTATGGGCCCTGGTCAAAAGTAGTGCACCCTATTCCCTATGGGCCCTGGTCAAAAGTAGTGCACCCTATTCCCTATGGGCCCTGGTCAAAGGTAGTGCACCCTATTCCCTATGGGCCCTGGTCAAAAGTAGTGCACCCTATTCCCTATGGGCCCTGGTCAAAGGTAGTGCACCCTATTCCCTATGGGCCCTGGTCAAAGGTAGTGCACCCTATTCCCTATGGGCCCTGGTCAAAGGTAGTGCACCCTATTCCCTATGGGCCCTGGTCAAAGGTAGTGCACCCTATTCCCTATGGGCCCTGGTCAAAGGTAGTGCACCCTATTCCCTATGGGCCCTGGTCAAAGGTAGTGCACCCTATTCCCTATGGGCCCTGGTCAAAAGTAGTGCACCCTATTCCCTATGGGCCCTGGTCAAAGGTAGTGCACCCTATTCCCTATGGGCCCTGGTCAAAGGTAGTGCACCCTATTCCCTATGGGTCCTGATCAAAGGTAGTGCACCCTATTCCCTATGGGCCCTGGTCAAAGGTAGTGCACCCTATTCCCTATGGGCCCTGGTCAAAGGTAGTGCACCCTATTCCCTATGGGCCCTGGTCAAAGGTAGTGCACCCTATTCCCTATGGGCCCTGGTCAAAGGTAGTGCACCCTATTCCCTATGGGCCCTGGTCAAAAGTAGTGCACCCTATTCCCTATGGGCCCTGGTCAAAGGTAGTGCACCCTATTCCCTATGGGCCCTGGTCAAAAGTAGTGCACCCTATTCCCTATGGGCCCTGGTCAAAAGTAGTGCACCCTATTCCCTGTGGGCCCTGGTCAAAAGTAGTGCACCCTATTCCCTATGGGCCCTGGTCAAAAGTAGTGCACCCTATTCCCTGTGGGCCCTGGTCTAAAGTAGTGCACCCTATTCCCTGTGGGCCCTGGTCAAAAGTAGTGCACCCTATTCCCTATGGGCCCTGGTCAAAAGTAGTGCACCCTATTCCCTGTGGGCCCTGGTCTAAAGTAGTGCACCCTATTCCCTATGGGCCCTGGTCAAAAGTAGTGCACCCTATTCCCTATGGGCCCTGGTCAAAGGTAGTGCACCCTATTCCCTATGGGCCCTGGTCAAAAGTAGTGCACCCTATTCCCTATGGGCCCTGGTCAAAGGTAGTGCACCCTATTCCCTATGGGCCCTGGTCAAAGGTAGTGCACCCTATTCCCTATGGGCCCTGGTCAAAGGTAGTGCACCCTATTCCCTATGGGCCCTGGTCAAAGGTAGTGCACCCTATTCCCTATGGGCCCTGGTCAAAGGTAGTGCACCCTATTCCCTATGGGCCCTGGTCAAAAGTAGTGCACCCTATTCCCTATGGGCCCTGGTCAAAAGTAGTGCACCCTATTCCCTATGGGCCCTGGTCAAAAGTAGTGCACCCTATTCCCTATGGGCCCTGGTCAAAAGTAGTGCACCCTATTCCCTATGGGCCCTGGTCAAAGGTAGTGCACCCTATTCCCTATGGGCCCTGGTCAAAGGTAGTGCACCCTATTCCCTATGGGCCCTGGTCAAAGGTAGTGCACCCTATTCCCTATGGGCCCTGGTCAAAGGTAGTGCACCCTATTCCCTATGGGCCCTGGTCAAAAGTAGTGCACCCTATTCCCTATGGGCCCTGGTCAAAGTAGTGCACCCTATTCCCTATGGGCCCTGGTCAAAGGTAGTGCACCCTATTCCCTATGGGCCCTGGTCAAAGGTAGTGCACCCTATTCCCTATAGGGCCCTGGTCAAAGGTAGTGCACCCTATTCCCTATGGGCCCTGGTCAAAGGTAGTGCACCCTATTCCCTATGGGCCCTGGTCAAAGGTAGTGCACCCTATTCCCTATGGGCCCTGGTCAAAGGTAGTGCACCCTATTCCCTATGGGCCCTGGTCAAAGGTAGTGCACCCTATTCCCTATGGGCCCTGGTCAAAGGTAGTGCACCCTATTCCCTATGGGCCCTGGTCAAAGGTAGTGCACCCTATTCCCTATGGGCCCTGGTCAAAGGTAGTGCACCCTATTCCCTATGGGCCCTGGTCAAAGGTAGTGCACCCTATTCCCTATGGGCCCTGGTCAAAAGTAGTGCACCCTATTCCCTATGGGCCCTGGTCAAAGGTAGTGCACCCTATTCCCTATGGGCCCTGGTCAAAGGTAGTGCACCCTATTCCCTATGGGCCCTGGTCAAAGGTAGTGCACCCTATTCCCTATGGGCCCTGGTCAAAGGTAGTGCACCCTATTCCCTATGGGCCCTGGTCAAAGGTAGTGCACCCTATTCCCTATGGGCCCTGGTCAAAGGTAGTGCACCCTATTCCCTATGGGCCCTGGTCAAAGGTAGTGCACCCTATTCCCTATGGGCCCTGGTCAAAAGTAGTGCACCCTATTCCCTATGGGCCCTGGTCAAAGGTAGTGCACCCTATTCCCTATGGGCCCTGGTCAAAAGTAGTGCACCCTATTCCCTATGGGCCCTGGTCAAAAGTAGTGCACCCTATTCCCTATGGGCCCTGGTCAAAAGTAGTGCACCCTATTCCCTATGGGCCCTGGTCAAAAGTAGTGCACCCTATTCCCTATGGGCCCTGGTCAAAAGTAGTGCACCCTATTCCCTATGGGCCCTGGTCAAAAGTAGTGCACCCTATTCCCTATGGGCCCTGGTCAAAAGTAGTGCACCCTATTCCCTATGGGCCCTGGTCAAAAGTAGTGCACCCTATTCCCTATGGGCCCTGGTCAAAGGTAGTGCACCCTATTCCCTATGGGCCCTGGTCAAAGGTAGTGCACCCTATTCCCTATGGGCCCTGGTCAAAGGTAGTGCACCCTATTCCCTATGGGCCCTGGTCAAAGGTAGTGCACCCTATTCCCTATGGGCCCTGGTCAAAGGTAGTGCACCCTATTCCCTATGGGCCCTGGTCAAAAGTAGTGCACCCTATTCCCTATGGGCCCTGGTCAAAGGTAGTGCACCCTATTCCCTATGGGCCCTGGTCAAAGGTAGTGCACCCTATTCCCTATGGGCCCTGGTCAAAGGTAGTGCACCCTATTCCCTATGGGCCCTGGTCAAAGGTAGTGCACCCTATTCCCTATGGGCCCTGGTCAAAGGTAGTGCACCCTATTCCCTATGGGCCCTGGTCAAAGGTAGTGCACCCTATTCCCTATGGGCCCTGGTCAAAGGTAGTGCACCCTATTCCCTATGGGCCCTGGTCAAAAGTAGTGCACCCTATTCCCTATGGGCCCTGGTCAAAGGTAGTGCACCCTATTCCCTATGGGCCCTGGTCAAAAGTAGTGCACCCTATTCCCTATGGGCCCTGGTCAAAAGTAGTGCACCCTATTCCCTATGGGCCCTGGTCAAAAGTAGTGCACCCTATTCCCTATGGGCCCTGGTCAAAAGTAGTGCACCCTATTCCCTATGGGCCCTGGTCAAAAGTAGTGCACCCTATTCCCTATGGGCCCTGGTCAAAAGTAGTGCACCCTATTCCCTATGGGCCCTGGTCAAAAGTAGTGCACCCTATTCCCTATGGGCCCTGGTCAAAAGTAGTGCACCCTATTCCCTATGGGCCCTGGTCAAAAGTAGTGCACCCTATTCCCTATGGGCCCTGGTCAAAAGTAGTGCACCCTATTCCCTATGGGCCCTGGTCAAAGGTAGTGCACCCTATTCCCTATGGGC
>NW_027256303.1:0-16185 GCF_045679555.1 Salvelinus alpinus
AGCAGGGCCGTAGAGACTCTATCTATGTGGTTATGTTAGCAGGGCCGTAGGGGCTCTATCTATGTAGTTATGTTAGCAGGGCCGTAGGGGCTCTATCTATGTAGTTATGTTAACAGGGCCGTAGGGGCTCTATCTATGTGGTTATGTTAACAGGGCCGTAGGGGCTCTATCTATGTGGTTATGTTAGCAGGGCCGTAGGGGCTCTATCTATGTGGTTATGTTAGCAGGGCCGTAGGGGCTCTATCTATGTGGTTATGTTAGCAGGGCCGTAGGGGCTCTATCTATGTGGTTATGTTAGCAGGGCCGTAGGGGCTCTATCTATGTGGTTATGTTAGCAGGGCCGTAGGGGCTCTATCTATGTGGTTATGTTAGCAGGGCCGTAGGGGCTCTATCTATGTGGTTATGTTAGCAGGGCCGTAGAGACTCTATCTATGTGGTTATGTTAGCAGGGCCGTAGGGGCTCTATCTATGTAGTTATGTTAGCAGGGTCGTAGGGGCTCTATCTATGTGGTTATGTTAGCAGGGCCGTAGAGACTCTATCTATGTGGTTATGTTAGCAGGGCCGTAGGGGCTCTATCTATGTGGTTATGTTAGCAGGGCCGTAGGGGACTCTATCTATGTGGTTATGTTAACAGGGCCGTATGGACTCTATCTATGTGGTTATGTTAGCAGGGCCGTAGGGTCTCTATCTATGTGGTTATGTTAGCAGGGCCGTAGGGGCTCTATCTATGTAGTTATGTTAACAGGGCCGTAGGGGCTCTATCTTTATGTTAGCAGGGCCGTAGGGTCTCTATCTATGTGGTTATGTTAACAGGGCCGTAGGGGCTCTATCTATGTGGTTATGTTAGCAGGGCCTTAGGGGCTCTATCTATGTGGTTATGTTAGCAGGGCCGTAGGGTCTCTATCTATGTGGTTATGTTAGCAGGGCCGTAGGGGCTCTATCTATGTGGTTATGTTAACAGGGCCGTAGGGGCTCTATCTATGTGGTTATGTTAGCAGGGCCGTAGGGGCTCTATCTATGTGGTTATGTTAACAGGGCCGTAGGGGCTCTATCTATGTGGTTATGTTAGCAGGGTCGTAGGGTCTTTATCTATGTGGTTATGTTAGCAGGGCCGTAGGGGCTCTATCTATGTGGATATAACCACATAGATAGAGCCCCTACGGCCCTGCTAACATAACCACATAGATAGAGACCCCTACGGCCCTGCTAACATAACCACATAGATAGAGCCCCTACGGCCCTGTTAACATAATTATGTTAGCAGGGCCGTAGAGACTCTATCTATGTGGTTATGTTAGCAGGGCCGTAGGGGCTCTATCTATGTGGTTATGTTAGCAGGGCCGTAGAGACTCTATCTATGTGGTTATGTTAGCAGGGCCGTAGGGGACTCTATCTATGTGGTTATGTTAGCAGGGCCGTAGGGTCTCTATCTATGTGGTTATGTTAGCAGTGCCGTAGGGGCTCTATCTATGTAGTTATGTTAGCAGGGCCGTAGGGGCTCTATCTATGTAGTTATGTTAGCAGGGCCGTAGGGGACTCTATCTATGTGGTGATGTTAGCAGGGCCGTAGGGGCTCTATCTATGTAGTTATGTTAGCAGGGCCGTAGGGGCTCTATCTATGTGGTTATGTTAGCAGGGCCGTAGGGGCTCTATCTATGTAGTTATGTTAGCAGGGCCGTAGGGGACTCTATCTATGTGGTTATGTTAGCAGGGCCGTAGGGGCTCTATCTATGTGGTTATGTTAGCAGGGCCGTAGGGGCTCTATCTATGTGGTTATGTTAGCAGGGCCGTAGGGGCTCTATCTATGTAGTTATGTTAGCAGGGCCGTAGGGTCTCTATCTATGTGGTTATGTTAGCAGGGCCGTAGGGGCTCTATCTATGTAGTTATGTTAGCAGGGCCGTAGGGGCTCTATCTATGTAGTTATGTTAACAGGGCCGTAGGGGCTCTATCTATGTGGTTATGTTAACAGGGCCGTAGGGGCTCTATCTATGTGGTTATGTTAGCAGGGCCGTAGGGGCTCTATCTATGTGGTAATGTTAGCAGGGCCGTAGGGGCTCTATCTATGTGGTTATGTTAGCAGGGCCGTAGGGGCTCTATCTATGTGGTTATGTTAGCAGGGCCGTAGGGGCTCTATCTATGTGGTTATGTTAGCAGGGCCGTAGGGGCTCTATCTATGTGGTTATGTTAGCAGGGCCGTAGAGACTCTATCTATGTGGTTATGTTAGCAGGGCCGTAGAGACTCTATCTATGTGGTTATGTTAGCAGGGCCGTAGGGGACTCTATCTATGTGGTTATGTTAGCAGGGCCGTAGGGTCTCTATCTATGTGGTTATGTTAGCAGTGCCGTAGGGGCTCTATCTATGTAGTTATGTTAGCAGGGCCGTAGGGGCTCTATCTATGTAGTTATGTTAGCAGGGCCGTAGGGGACTCTATCTATGTGGTGATGTTAGCAGGGCCGTAGGGGCTCTATCTATGTAGTTATGTTAGCAGGGCCGTAGGGGCTCTATCTATGTGGTTATGTTAGCAGGGCCGTAGGGGCTCTATCTATGTAGTTATGTTAGCAGGGCCGTAGGGGACTCTATCTATGTGGTTATGTTAGCAGGGCCGTAGGGGCTCTATCTATGTGGTTATGTTAGCAGGGCCGTAGGGGCTCTATCTATGTGGTTATGTTAGCAGGGCCGTAGGGGCTCTATCTATGTAGTTATGTTAGCAGGGCCGTAGGGTCTCTATCTATGTGGTTATGTTAGCAGGGCCGTAGGGGCTCTATCTATGTAGTTATGTTAGCAGGGCCGTAGGGGCTCTATCTATGTAGTTATGTTAACAGGGCCGTAGGGGCTCTATCTATGTGGTTATGTTAACAGGGCCGTAGGGGCTCTATCTATGTGGTTATGTTAGCAGGGCCGTAGGGGCTCTATCTATGTGGTTATGTTAGCAGGGCCGTAGGGGCTCTATCTATGTGGTTATGTTAGCAGGGCCGTAGGGGCTCTATCTATGTGGTTATGTTAGCAGGGCCGTAGGGGCTCTATCTATGTGGTTATGTTAGCAGGGCCGTAGGGGCTCTATCTATGTGGTTATGTTAGCAGGGCCGTAGGGGCTCTATCTATGTGGTTATGTTAGCAGGGCCGTAGAGACTCTATCTATGTGGTTATGTTAGCAGGGCCGTAGGGGCTCTATCTATGTAGTTATGTTAGCAGGGCCGTAGGGGCTCTATCTATGTAGTTATGTTAACAGGGCCGTAGGGGCTCTATCTATGTGGTTATGTTAACAGGGCCGTAGGGGCTCTATCTATGTGGTTATGTTAGCAGGGCCGTAGGGGCTCTATCTATGTGGTTATGTTAGCAGGGCCGTAGGGGCTCTATCTATGTGGTTATGTTAGCAGGGCCGTAGGGGCTCTATCTATGTGGTTATGTTAGCAGGGCCGTAGGGGCTCTATCTATGTGGTTATGTTAGCAGGGCCGTAGGGGCTCTATCTATGTGGTTATGTTAGCAGGGCCGTAGGGGCTCTATCTATGTGGTTATGTTAGCAGGGCCGTAGAGACTCTATCTATGTGGTTATGTTAGCAGGGCCGTAGGGGCTCTATCTATGTAGTTATGTTAGCAGGGCCGTAGGGGCTCTATCTATGTAGTTATGTTAGCAGGGCCGTAGAGACTCTATCTATGTGGTTATGTTAGCAGGGCCGTAGGGGCTCTATCTATGTGGTTATGTTAGCAGGGCCGTAGAGACTCTATCTATGTGGTTATGTTAGCAGGGCCGTAGGGGACTCTATCTATGTGGTTATGTTAACAGGGCCGTATGGACTCTATCTATGTGGTTATGTTAGCAGGGCCGTAGGGTCTCTATCTATGTGGTTATGTTAGCAGGGCCGTAGGGGCTCTATCTATGTAGTTATGTTAACAGGGCCGTAGGGGCTCTATCTTTATGTTAGCAGGGCCGTAGGGTCTCTATCTATGTGGTTATGTTAACAGGGCCGTAGGGGCTCTATCTATGTGGTTATGTTAGCAGGGCCGTAGGGACTCTATCTATGTGGTTATGTTAGCAGGGCCGTAAGGGCTCTATCTATGTGGTTATGTTAGCAGGACCGTAGGGACTCTATCTATGTGGTTATGTTAGCAGGGCCGTAGGGGCTCTATCTATGTAGTTATGTTAGCAGGGCCGTAGGGGCTCTATCTATGTGGTTATGTTAGCAGGGCCGTAGGGGCTCTATCTATGTGGTTATGTTAGCAGGGCCGTAGGGGCTCTATCTATGTGGTTATGTTAGCAGGGCCGTAGGGGCTCTATCTATGTGGTTATGTTAGCAGGGCCGTAGAGACTCTATCTATGTGGTTATGTTAGCAGGGCCGTAGGGGCTCTATCTATGTAGTTATGTTAGCAGGGCCGTAGGGGCTCTATCTATGTAGTTATGTTAACAGGGCCGTAGGGGCTCTATCTATGTGGTTATGTTAACAGGGCCGTAGGGGCTCTATCTATGTGGTTATGTTAGCAGGGCCGTAGGGGCTCTATCTATGTGGTTATGTTAGCAGGGCCGTAGGGGCTCTATTTATGTGGTTATGTTAGCAGGGCCGTAGGGGCTCTATTTATGTGGTTATGTTAGCAGGGCCGTAGGGGCTCTATCTATGTGGTTATGTTAGCAGGGTCGTAGGGGCTCTATCTATGTGGTTATGTTAGCAGGGCCGTAGGGGCTCTATCTATGTGGTTATGTTAGCAGGGCCGTAGGGGCTCTATCTTTATGTTAGCAGGGCCGTAGGGGCTCTATCTATGTGGTTATGTTAGCAGGGCCGTAGGGGCTCTATCTATGTGGTTATGTTAGCAGGGCCGTAGGGGCTCTATCTATGTGGTTATGTTAGCAGGGCCGTAGGGGCTCTATCTATGTGGTTATGTTAGCAGGGCCGTAGGGGCTCTATCTATGTGGTTATGTTAGCAGGGCCGTAGGGGCTCTATCTATGTGGTTATGTTAACAGGGCCGTAGGGGCTCTATCTATGTGGTTATGTTAGCAGGGCCGTAGGGGCTCTATCTATGTGGTTATGTTAGCAGGGCCGTAGGGGCTCTATCTATGTGGTTATGTTAGCAGGGCCGTAGGGGCTCTATCTATGTGGTTATGTTAGCAGGGCCGTAGGGGCTCTATCTATGTGGTTATGTTAGCAGGGCCGTAGGGGCTCTATCTATGTGGTTATGTTAGCAGGGCCGTAGGGGCTCTATCTATGTGGTTATGTTAGCAGGGCCGTAGAGACTCTATCTATGTGGTTATGTTAGCAGGGCCGTAGGGGCTCTATCTATGTGGTTATGTTAGCAGGGCCGTAGGGGCTCTATCTATGTGGTTATGTTAGCAGGGCCGTAGAGACTCTATCTATGTGGTTATGTTAGCAGGGCCGTAGAGACTCTATCTATGTGGTTATGTTAGCAGGGCCGTAGGGGACTCTATCTATGTGGTTATGTTAACAGGGCCGTATGGACTCTATCTATGTGGTTATGTTAGCAGGGCCGTAGGGTCTCTATCTATGTGGTTATGTTAGCAGGGCCGTAGGGGCTCTATCTATGTAGTTATGTTAACAGGGCCGTAGGGGCTCTATCTTTATGTTAGCAGGGCCGTAGGGTCTCTATCTATGTGGTTATGTTAACAGGGCCGTAGGGGCTCTATCTATGTGGTTATGTTAGCAGGGCCGTAGGGACTCTATCTATGTGGTTATGTTAGCAGGGCCGTAAGGGCTCTATCTATGTGGTTATGTTAGCAGGGCCGTAGGGACTCTATCTATGTGGTTATGTTAGCAGGGCCGTAGGGTCTCTATCTATGTGGTTATGTTAGCAGGGCCGTAGGGTCTCTATCTATGTAGTTATGTTAGCAGGGCCGTAGGGGCTCTATCTATGTGGTTATGTTAGCAGGGCCGTAGGGGACTCTATCTATGTGGTTATGTTAGCAGGGCCGTAGGGTCTCTATCTATGTGGTTATGTTAGCAGGGCCGTAGGGTCTCTATCTATGTGGTTATGTTAGCAGGGCCGTAGGGTCTCTATCTATGTGGTTATGTTAGCAGGGCCGTAGGGGCTCTATCTATGTGGTTATGTTAGCAGGGCCGTAGGGGTCTCTATCTATGTGGTTATGTTAGCAGGGCCGTAGGGTCTCTATCTATGTGGTTATGTTAGCAGGGCCGTAGGGGCTCTATCTATGTGGTTATGTTAGCAGGGCCGTAGGGGACTCTATCTATGTGGTTATGTTAGCAGGGCCGTAGGGTCTCTATCTATGTGGTTATGTTAGCAGGGCCGTAGGGGCTCTATCTATGTGGTTATGTTAGCAGGGCCGTAGGGGACTCTATCTATGTGGTTATGTTAGCAGGGCCGTAGGGTCTCTATCTATGTGGTTATGTTAGCAGGGCCGTAGAGACTCTATCTATGTGGTTATGTTAGCAGGGCCGTAGGGGACTCTATCTATGTGGTTATGTTAACAGGGCCGTATGGACTCTATCTATGTGGTTATGTTAGCAGGGCCGTAGGGTCTCTATCTATGTGGTTATGTTAGCAGGGCCGTAGGGGCTCTATCTATGTAGTTATGTTAACAGGGCCGTAGGGGCTCTATCTTTATGTTAGCAGGGCCGTAGGGTCTCTATCTATGTGGTTATGTTAACAGGGCCGTAGGGGCTCTATCTATGTGGTTATGTTAGCAGGGCCGTAGGGACTCTATCTATGTGGTTATGTTAGCAGGGCCGTAAGGGCTCTATCTATGTGGTTATGTTAGCAGGGCCGTAGGGACTCTATCTATGTGGTTATGTTAGCAGGGCCGTAGGGTCTCTATCTATGTGGTTATGTTAGCAGGGCCGTAGGGTCTCTATCTATGTAGTTATGTTAGCAGGGCCGTAGGGGCTCTATCTATGTGGTTATGTTAGCAGGGCCGTAGGGGACTCTATCTATGTGGTTATGTTAGCAGGGCCGTAGGGTCTCTATCTATGTGGTTATGTTAGCAGGGCCGTAGGGTCTCTATCTATGTGGTTATGTTAGCAGGGCCGTAGGGTCTCTATCTATGTGGTTATGTTAGCAGGGCCGTAGGGGCTCTATCTATGTGGTTATGTTAGCAGGGCCGTAGGGGTCTCTATCTATGTGGTTATGTTAGCAGGGCCGTAGGGTCTCTATCTATGTGGTTATGTTAGCAGGGCCGTAGGGGCTCTATCTATGTGGTTATGTTAGCAGGGCCGTAGGGGACTCTATCTATGTGGTTATGTTAGCAGGGCCGTAGGGTCTCTATCTATGTGGTTATGTTAGCAGGGCCGTAGGGGCTCTATCTATGTGGTTATGTTAGCAGGGCCGTAGGGGACTCTATCTATGTGGTTATGTTAGCAGGGCCGTAGGGTCTCTATCTATGTGGTTATGTTAGCAGGGTCGTAGGGGACTCTATCTATGTGGTTATGTTAGCAGGGCCGTAGGGGCTCTATCTATGTAGTTATGTTAGCAGGGTCGTAGGGGACTCTATCTATGTGGTTATGTTAGCAGGGCCGTAGGGGCTCTATCTATGTGATTATGTTAGCAGGGCCGTAGGGGCTCTATCTATGTAGTTATGTTAGCAGGGCTGTAGGGTCTCTATCTATGTGGTTATGTTAGCAGGGCCGTAGGGGCTCTATCTATGTAGTTATGTTAGCAGGGCCGTAGGGGCTCTATCTATGTGGTTATGTTAGCAGGGCCGTAGGGGCTCTATCTATGTGGTTATGTTAGCAGGGCCGTAGGGGCTCTATTTATGTGGTTATGTTAGCAGGGCCGTAGGGGCTCTATTTATGTGGTTATGTTAGCAGGGCCGTAGGGGCTCTATCTATGTGGTTATGTTAGCAGGGTCGTAGGGGCTCTATCTATGTGGTTATGTTAGCAGGGCCGTAGGGGCTCTATCTATGTGGTTATGTTAGCAGGGCCGTAGGGGCTCTATCTTTATGTTAGCAGGGCCGTAGGGGCTCTATCTATGTGGTTATGTTAGCAGGGCCGTAGGGGCTCTATCTATGTAGTTATGTTAGCAGGGCCGTAGGGGCTCTATTTATGTGGTTATGTTAGCAGGGCTGTAGGGGCTCTATCTATGTAGTTATGTTAGCAGGGCCGTAGGGGCTCTATCTATGTGGTTATGTTAACAGGGCCGTAGGGGCTCTATCTATGTGGTTATGTTAGCAGGGCCGTAGGGTCTCTATCTATGTGGTTATGTTAGCAGGGCCGTAGGGTCTCTATCTATGTGGTTATGTTAGCAGGGTCTCTATCTATGTGGTTATGTTAGCAGGGCCGTAGGGTCTCTATCTATGTGGTTATGTTAGCAGGGTCTCTATCTATGTGGTTATGTTAGCAGGGCCTTAGGGGCTCTATCTATGTGGTTATGTTAGCAGGGCCGTAGGGGACTCAATCTATGTGGTTATGTTAGCAGGGCCGTAGGGGACTCTATCTATGTGGTTATGTTAGCAGGGCCGTAGGGTCTCTATCTATGTGGTTATGTTAGCAGGGCCGTAGGGTCTCTATCTATGTAGTTATGTTAGCAGGGCCGTAGGGGCTCTATCTATGTGGTTATGTTAGCAGGGCCGTAGGGGACTCTATCTATGTGGTTATGTTAGCAGGGCCGTAGGGTCTCTATCTATGTGGTTATGTTAGCAGGGCCGTAGGGTCTCTATCTATGTGGTTATGTTAGCAGGGCCGTAGGGTCTCTATCTATGTGGTTATGTTAGCAGGGCCGTAGGGGCTCTATCTATGTGGTTATGTTAGCAGGGCCGTAGGGGTCTCTATCTATGTGGTTATGTTAGCAGGGCCGTAGGGTCTCTATCTATGTGGTTATGTTAGCAGGGCCGTAGGGGCTCTATCTATGTGGTTATGTTAGCAGGGCCGTAGGGGACTCTATCTATGTGGTTATGTTAGCAGGGCCGTAGGGTCTCTATCTATGTGGTTATGTTAGCAGGGCCGTAGGGGCTCTATCTATGTGGTTATGTTAGCAGGGCCGTAGGGGACTCTATCTATGTGGTTATGTTAGCAGGGCCGTAGGGTCTCTATCTATGTGGTTATGTTAGCAGGGCCGTAGAGACTCTATCTATGTGGTTATGTTAGCAGGGCCGTAGGGGACTCTATCTATGTGGTTATGTTAACAGGGCCGTATGGACTCTATCTATGTGGTTATGTTAGCAGGGCCGTAGGGTCTCTATCTATGTGGTTATGTTAGCAGGGCCGTAGGGGCTCTATCTATGTAGTTATGTTAACAGGGCCGTAGGGGCTCTATCTTTATGTTAGCAGGGCCGTAGGGTCTCTATCTATGTGGTTATGTTAACAGGGCCGTAGGGGCTCTATCTATGTGGTTATGTTAGCAGGGCCGTAGGGACTCTATCTATGTGGTTATGTTAGCAGGGCCGTAAGGGCTCTATCTATGTGGTTATGTTAGCAGGGCCGTAGGGACTCTATCTATGTGGTTATGTTAGCAGGGCCGTAGGGTCTCTATCTATGTGGTTATGTTAGCAGGGCCGTAGGGTCTCTATCTATGTAGTTATGTTAGCAGGGCCGTAGGGGCTCTATCTATGTGGTTATGTTAGCAGGGCCGTAGGGGACTCTATCTATGTGGTTATGTTAGCAGGGCCGTAGGGTCTCTATCTATGTGGTTATGTTAGCAGGGCCGTAGGGTCTCTATCTATGTGGTTATGTTAGCAGGGCCGTAGGGTCTCTATCTATGTGGTTATGTTAGCAGGGCCGTAGGGGCTCTATCTATGTGGTTATGTTAGCAGGGCCGTAGGGGTCTCTATCTATGTGGTTATGTTAGCAGGGCCGTAGGGTCTCTATCTATGTGGTTATGTTAGCAGGGCCGTAGGGGCTCTATCTATGTGGTTATGTTAGCAGGGCCGTAGGGGACTCTATCTATGTGGTTATGTTAGCAGGGCCGTAGGGTCTCTATCTATGTGGTTATGTTAGCAGGGCCGTAGGGGCTCTATCTATGTGGTTATGTTAGCAGGGCCGTAGGGGACTCTATCTATGTGGTTATGTTAGCAGGGCCGTAGGGTCTCTATCTATGTGGTTATGTTAGCAGGGTCGTAGGGGACTCTATCTATGTGGTTATGTTAGCAGGGCCGTAGGGGCTCTATCTATGTAGTTATGTTAGCAGGGTCGTAGGGGACTCTATCTATGTGGTTATGTTAGCAGGGCCGTAGGGGCTCTATCTATGTGATTATGTTAGCAGGGCCGTAGGGGCTCTATCTATGTAGTTATGTTAGCAGGGCTGTAGGGTCTCTATCTATGTGGTTATGTTAGCAGGGCCGTAGGGGCTCTATCTATGTAGTTATGTTAGCAGGGCCGTAGGGGCTCTATCTATGTGGTTATGTTAGCAGGGCCGTAGGGGCTCTATCTATGTGGTTATGTTAGCAGGGCCGTAGGGGCTCTATTTATGTGGTTATGTTAGCAGGGCCGTAGGGGCTCTATTTATGTGGTTATGTTAGCAGGGCCGTAGGGGCTCTATCTATGTGGTTATGTTAGCAGGGTCGTAGGGGCTCTATCTATGTGGTTATGTTAGCAGGGCCGTAGGGGCTCTATCTATGTGGTTATGTTAGCAGGGCCGTAGGGGCTCTATCTTTATGTTAGCAGGGCCGTAGGGGCTCTATCTATGTGGTTATGTTAGCAGGGCCGTAGGGGCTCTATCTATGTAGTTATGTTAGCAGGGCCGTAGGGGCTCTATTTATGTGGTTATGTTAGCAGGGCTGTAGGGGCTCTATCTATGTAGTTATGTTAGCAGGGCCGTAGGGGCTCTATCTATGTGGTTATGTTAACAGGGCCGTAGGGGCTCTATCTATGTGGTTATGTTAGCAGGGCCGTAGGGTCTCTATCTATGTGGTTATGTTAGCAGGGCCGTAGGGTCTCTATCTATGTGGTTATGTTAGCAGGGTCTCTATCTATGTGGTTATGTTAGCAGGGCCGTAGGGTCTCTATCTATGTGGTTATGTTAGCAGGGTCTCTATCTATGTGGTTATGTTAGCAGGGCCTTAGGGGCTCTATCTATGTGGTTATGTTAGCAGGGCCGTAGGGGACTCAATCTATGTGGTTATGTTAGCAGGGCCGTAGGGGACTCTATCTATGTGGTTATGTTAGCAGGGCCGTAGGGTCTCTATCTATGTGGTTATGTTAGCAGGGCCGTAGGGGACTCTATCTATGTGGTTATGTTAGCAGGGCCGTAGGGGACTCTATCTATGTGGTTATGTTAGCAGGGCCGTAGGGGCTCTATCTATGTGGTTATGTTAGCAGGGCCGTAGGGGCTCTATCTATGTGGTTATGTTAACAGGGCCGTAGGGTCTCTATCTATGTGGTTATGTTAGCAGGGCCGTAGGGTCTCTATCTATGTGGTTATGTTAGCAGGGCCGTAGGGGCTCTATCTATGTGGTTATGTTAGCAGGGCCGTAGGGTCTCTATCTATGTGGTTATGTTAGCAGGGCCGTAGGGTCTCTATCTATGTGGTTATGTTAGCAGGGCCGTAGGGTCTCTATCTATGTGGTTATGTTAGCAGGGCCGTAGGGGCTCTATCTATGTAGTTATGTTAGCAGGGCCGTAGGGGCTCTATCTATGTGGTTATGTTAGCAGGGTCTCTATCTATGTGGTTATGTTAGCAGGGTCTCTATCTATGTGGTTATGTTAGCAGGGCCGTAGGGGACTCTATCTATGTGGTTATGTTAGCAGGGCCGTAGGGGACTCTATCTATGTGGTTATGTTAGCAGGGCCGTAGGGTCTCTATCTATGTGGTTATGTTAGCAGGGCCGTAGGGGCTCTATCTATGTGGTTATGTTAGCAGGGCCGTAGGGGCTCTATCTATGTGGTTATAACCACATAGATAGAGCCCCTACGGCCCTGCTAACATAACCACATAGATAGAGCCCCTACGGCCCTGCTAACATAACCACACAGATAGAGACCCTACGGCCCTGTTAACATAACCACATAGATAGAGACCCTACGGCCCTGCTAACATCACCACATAGATAGAGACCCTACGGCCCTGCTAACATAACCACACAGATAGAGACCCTACGGCCCTGTTAACATAACCACATAGATAGAGACCCTACGGCCCTGCTAACATAACCACATAGATAGAGACCCTACGGCCCTGCTAACATAACCACATAGATAGAGACCCTACGGCCCTGCTAACATAACCACATAGATAGAGACCCTACGGCCCTGCTAACATAATGTTAGCAGGGCAGTAGGGTCTCTATCTATGTGGTTATGTTAGCAGGGTCTCTATCTATGTGGTTATGTTAGCAGGGCCGTAGGGGCTCTATCTATGTGGTTATGTTAGCAGGGCCGTAGGGGCTCTATCTATGTGGTTATGTTAGCAGGGCCGTAGGGGCTCTATCTATGTAGTTATGTTAGCAGGGCCGTAGGGACTCTATCTATGTGGTTATGTTAGCAGGGCCGTAGGGGCTCTATCTATGTGGTTATGTTAGCAGGGCCGTAGAGACTCTATCTATGTGGTAATGTTAGCAGGGCCGTAGGGTCTCTATCTATGTGGTTATGTTAGCAGGGCCGTAGGGGCTCTATCTATGTGGTTATGTTAGCAGGGCCGTAGGGGCTCTATCTATGTGGTTATGTTAGCAGGGCCGTAGAGACTCTATCTATGTGGTAATGTTAGCAGGGCCGTAGGGTCTCTATCTATGTGGTTATGTTAGCAGGGCCGTAGAGACTCTATCTATGTGGTTATGTTAGCAGGGCCGTAGGGTCTCTATCTATGTGGTTATGTTAGCAGGGTCTCTATCTATGTGGTTATGTTAGCAGGGCCGTAGGGGCTCTATCTATGTGGTTATGTTAGCAGGGCCGTAGGGGCTCTATCTATGTGGTTATGTTAGCAGGGCCTTAGGGGACTCTATCTATGTGGTTATGTTAGCAGGGCCGTAGGGGCCTCTCTGGCTGCACTTTGGGGTCATAAAAAGCTAATGGGCTAATATTCAATACTGGCTGACTGGATGAAAAGCCAAAGCCCTCTGGCCTATGGTCCATTCACCAGAGTGGATGGGTCATGATCAGGGGCTGGAGCAGGGGGTAGCGTAGGTAACCCTGGGTTGACCCGGGCCTGGAGTGCTGCAAGGTTTAGTTCCAACCAGGCACCGCACCTGACGCTCCTGAAAACATCACCAACTGAAATAATTGAGGTAACTCTGGAGGGCTGGATACTGTACAAGCATCATCATGTGTTAACCTGCTATAGCCTTCCCTATGTGAGCCCTGCTGAATCAGCATGGTGCACTGTCCATGGTCCTGACTGACCGCACTAGCCTTTTTCAGCATGCAACTCTCTCTCATAAAGATCCCACTTGACACAGACATCAATTCAACTTCTATTCCATGTTAGTTCAACCTAATGTCATTGAAATGGTGGAAAGAACGTTGATTCAACCACTGTGTGCCCAATGGGAAGTTCTCACAGTGAAGACTAATAATATACCTAGTAAAATAGATATCATCTCGATTAAGCTAACTTGAAGAAATAACTGTAAAACAGAATAGATATACAGAAATGAGAACTAGGCAGCCTAATGAAAACTCAGTGCAGTGATCATGATTCATCTGTATGTCTTTGATTATAACAAATCAGGGTTCTGCGTTCAGCTCACTACTCATGCCATCCGTTCAGGGAAACGTGTGGGCGGCTGAATTGCTTTCAGTGTCGGTTGGGAGTGTGATTGGTGTCTTAACTTCCAAATGGCAGACGGTGGAGAAGGGGACACCGTCGTGCGTCAACATCTGCTGATACCAAGCCATCTCTCTCTCGCTCTCTCTCCCTCCCTTAGCCTACACACACACACGCGTCGCAGACACATTTTCAGAATTATTTCAAGAAGTACAACCAATGCTGTTCAGCCAATACTCTTAAATACTTTCTCATATAATCCATATTATCCAACGTGCACACGCTGGCTTGTGACAGCCTGTCAGCCTTGCATTATGCTGTCCTATAGCCTATGCCGAGAAGACAACGACAGTGTGATGTGCTGTGTTAAAGTGCCAAATCTGGTCACAGTGCAAAGCAAGGGGGAGAGAGAGAGAGAAAGAGATAACACAAACCTGTCTAGAGAACACATCACTGCAGAACGTCACAGTATTATCCCCGCGTGATTCCTCTCCTCCCTCCAAATCCCCCTCTCACATCTGTCCATCCGCGCGCCCAACCGTTGATCTATCGACCGACACCGTCTTTCTCATTCTTTTGCCCAAGCAGCCTGAACACATATATAAATGTATCGTATAGATGTATCGCCGCACAAACATATCCAACAACTGTAACTCAAATAGGCAATGTTTCCATTAGGCTACAGCGTCCTCCACGAATTTTAGCCTACATCATCAAACTGAATTCCAACATTTAAAAAACTAACAACACAATCAACAACACAAAATTGGCTATTAATAAAAGCAGTAGAATTTGCTTACAGAACCATGTTGTCTACTAGTCCTGCTGCGTCGATAGACAGACAACGCAGAGCGTATGTTTAGCGCAGGTGGCTGCTCTGCAAGCAACAGCATTCGCCCGGTACCATCGATCCGTTTCCCTCTGAACTATTCATTACTATGCGACTATAGGAGCGTGCCATTTACAAAATAATTCACATTCGCTTGGAAGGTAAACAAATTATTACAGTACCTCCTCTGATTTCCGTTCCAAAATATTCTTCCAGCGCTTGAAGCAAAGAGGCAGATTTTTTAATATTTTCTGCCAACGCCGTAGTTCAGCTGCACAGCGCGCGAGTGATGGGAGCGCGCGCGAGATAGAGAGAGCCCTCTGTGTGGAGGTAATGCCACTCCTGCTTAGATTGAACTGCAATGGGCTCTTGCATTATTGCTGTCGCACCTCTATGACAGAACCACATAACTACTGGGCTCAGTGGAGGCTCCTCAGAGGAGGAAGGGGAGGACCATCATCCTCTGTTTGCAACTGTTGGACTAATGATTACAGCCTAGATAAGCTATATGTTGTCAAGAGTGTGCAAGGCGGTAATGAATGTGTCACTGTCTGTCCATGTCCATCATAAACGGCACTGACCGCCACTGACTGGGTGATATGCTACTAACATAACAACAACTAGACCCACTATAAATGAACAGTAGGCTAATGTCAATGAATATATCTTATTTGTCTGCAAATGTAATGTCTTAGACACATCTCACTTTGACACAATCAAACTAGTCATTCCTCAGAGTGGTTTTATGGGTTTTATCAGGTAAATCTGGTATTCCACTCACTCAGCAATGCAGAGCCCCTAGCACCTGGAGAGGAGGTGGGCGCATTGACTAATCCTCTGTTGCCCTCACCCTACCTCAATCCCTTTCTGACTCACCCTACCTCACCCCTCAATAGTTATGTTACATACCGTTCACAACCTCACCCTTCAATACCCCCCTCCTCCCCAACCAACCTCACCCCCCAATACCCCCCCCCCCCCCAACAATACTCCCCTCCCCAACCAACCTCACCCCTTATCACCCCATCGATCTAGACAGAGATAGAAAGAAAAGGGGTAGGAGACAGGAGGAGGAGAGAGAGAAAAGCCCTTATGAGTGTCTGTGTGTAGTCTTCTCCTGAAGCAGGGTGTTGGACCAGACCAGTGGTGAGACAGGGAGTATGGAGCTGTGGCCAGCAACACCTGTCAGAGGATTATCCCACAGAAAAACATGGAACACTGAGGAGGCTGCATGTGATGGGAACTGTGTGTGTGTGTGTGTGTGTGTGTGTGTGTGTGTGTGTGTGTGTGTGTGTGTGTGTGTGTGTGTGTGTGTGTGTGTGTGTGTGTGTGTGTGTGTGTGTGTGTGTGTGTGTGTGTGTGTGTGTGTGTGTGTGTGTGTGTGTGTGTGTGTGTGTGTGTGTGTGTGTGTGTGTGTGTGTGTGTGTGTGTGAGTAAAAGTGAATTAATGAATATATGGGAAGAAGTACAGTATATTTTTCCTTTAGGCGATGTGGGAAGATGTGATATAAACAAGGGTAAAGAAGTGCAGATGTGAGTGGGAGGGATGTTGAACCAGTCTGGTTCACATATATGAACATGTTCAAACTCAAATAGTACGTCTCTCAAACGCCATTAGCGGCAATGTTCTAATCACTCAAGTATCGGGCTGAGTTTGATAATACAAGGTAGTGAACTGAGAATGCTGCATAGAAACCTGTATGATACACCCCTGTCATGGGAAGACGTGCAGTACTCCACATCCACACATGCAGCATCT
>NW_027256304.1:0-16153 GCF_045679555.1 Salvelinus alpinus
GTAATAGAGACATTAGATCTAGCTGGTCTGTCATTATATAATAGAGACATTAGATCTAGCTGGTCTGTCATTATATAATAGAGACATTAGATCTAGCTGGTCTGTCATAATGTAATAGAGACATTAGATCTAGCTGGTCTGTCATTATATAATAGAGACATTAGATCTAGCTGGTCTGTCATAATGTAATAGAGACATTAGATCTAGCTGGTCTGTCATAATGTAATAGAGACATTAGATCTAGCTGGTCTGTCATAATGTAATAGAGACATTAGATCTAGCTGGTCTGTCATTATATAATAGAGACATTAGATCTAGCTGGTCTGTCATAATGTAATAGAGACATTAGATCTAGCTGGTCTGTCATTATATAATAGAGACATTAGATCTAGCTGGTCTGTCATAATGTAATAGAGACATTAGATCTAGCTGGTCTGTCATAATGTAATAGAGACATTAGATCTAGCTGGTCTGTCATAATGTAATAGAGACATTAGATCTAGCTGGTCTGTCATAATGTAATAGAGACATTAGATCTAGCTGGTCTGTCATAATGTAATAGAGACATTAGATCTAGCTGGTCTGTCATAATGTAATAGAGACATTAGATCTAGCTGGTCTGTCATAATGTAATAGAGACATTAGATCTAGCTGGTCTGTCATAATGTAATAGAGACATTAGATCTAGCTGGTCTGTCATTATATAATAGAGACATTAGATCTAGCTGGTCTGTCATTATATAATAGAGACATTAGATCTAGCTGGTCTGTCATAATGTAATAGAGACATTAGATCTAGCTGGTCTGTCATAATGTAATAGAGACATTAGATCTAGCTGGTCTGTCATTATGTAATAGAGACATTAGATCTAGCTGGTCTGTCATAATGTAATAGAGACATTAGATCTAGCTGGTCTGTCATAATGTAATAGAGACATTAGATCTAGCTGGTCTGTCATTATGTAATAGAGACATTAGATCTAGCTGGTCTGTCATAATGTAATAGAGACATTAGATCTAGCTGGTCTGTCATAATGTAATAGAGACATTAGATCTAGCTGGTCTGTCATTATGTAATAGAGACATTAGATCTAGCTGGTCTGTCATAATGTAATAGAGACATTAGATCTAGCTGGTCTGTCATAATGTAATAGAGACATTAGATCTAGCTGGTCTGTCATTATGTAATAGAGACATTAGATCTAGCTGGTCTGTCATTATATAATAGAGACATTAGATCTAGCTGGTCTGTCATTATGTAATAGAGACATTAGATCTAGCTGGTCTGTCATTATATAATAGAGACATTAGATCTAGCTGGTCTGTCATAATGTAATAGAGACATTAGATCTAGCTGGTCTGTCATTATGTAATAGAGACATTAGATCTAGCTGGTCTGTCATTATGTAATAGAGACATTAGATCTAGCTGGTCTGTCATTATATAATAGAGACATTAGATCTAGCTGGTCTGTCATAATGTAATAGAGACATTAGATCTAGCTGGTCTGTCATTATATAATAGAGACATTAGATCTAGCTGGTCTGTCATTATATAATAGAGACATTAGATCTAGCTGGTCTGTCATAATGTAATAGAGACATTAGATCTAGCTGGTCTGTCATTATGTAATAGAGACATTAGATCTAGCTGGTCTGTCATAATGTAATAGAGACATTAGATCTAGCTGGTCTGTCATAATGTAATAGAGACATTAGATCTAGCTGGTCTGTCATTATGTAATAGAGACATTAGATCTAGCTGGTCTGTCATAATGTAATAGAGACATTAGATCTAGCTGGTCTGTCATAATGTAATAGAGACATTAGATCTAGCTGGTCTGTCATAATGTAATAGAGACATTAGATCTAGCTGGTCTGTCATAATGTAATAGAGACATTAGATCTAGCTGGTCTGTCATTATATAATAGAGACATTAGATCTAGCTGGTCTGTCATTATATAATAGAGACATTAGATCTAGCTGGTCTGTCATAATGTAATAGAGACATTAGATCTAGCTGGTCTGTCATTATATAATAGAGACATTAGATCTAGCTGGTCTGTCATTATATAATAGAGACATTAGATCTAGCTGGTCTGTCATAATGTAATAGAGACATTAGATCTAGCTGGTCTGTCATTATATAATAGAGACATTAGATCTAGCTGGTCTGTCATAATGTAATAGAGACATTAGATCTAGCTGGTCTGTCATAATGTAATAGAGACATTAGATCTAGCTGGTCTGTCATAATGTAATAGAGACATTAGATCTAGCTGGTCTGTCATAATGTAATAGAGACATTAGATCTAGCTGGTCTGTCATAATGTAATAGAGACATTAGATCTAGCTGGTCTGTCATAATGTAATAGAGACATTAGATCTAGCTGGTCTGTCATTATATAATAGAGACATTAGATCTAGCTGGTCTGTCATAATGTAATAGAGACATTAGATCTAGCTGGTCTGTCATAATGTAATAGAGACATTAGATCTAGCTGGTCTGTCATTATATAATAGAGACATTAGATCTAGCTGGTCTGTCATTATATAATAGAGACATTAGATCTAGCTGGTCTGTCATAATGTAATAGAGACATTAGATCTAGCTGGTCTGTCATAATGTAATAGAGACATTAGATCTAGCTGGTCTGTCATAATGTAATAGAGACATTAGATCTAGCTGGTCTGTCATAATGTAATAGAGACATTAGATCTAGCTGGTCTGTCATAATGTAATAGAGACATTAGATCTAGCTGGTCTGTCATTATATAATAGAGACATTAGATCTAGCTGGTCTGTCATTATATAATAGAGACATTAGATCTAGCTGGTCTGTCATAATGTAATAGAGACATTAGATCTAGCTGGTCTGTCATAATGTAATAGAGACATTAGATCTAGCTGGTCTGTCATTATATAATAGAGACATTAGATCTAGCTGGTCTGTCATAATGTAATAGAGACATTAGATCTAGCTGGTCTGTCATTATATAATAGAGACATTAGATCTAGCTGGTCTGTCATAATGTAATAGAGACATTAGATCTAGCTGGTCTGTCATAATGTAATAGAGACATTAGATCTAGCTGGTCTGTCATAATGTAATAGAGACATTAGATCTAGCTGGTCTGTCATAATGTAATAGAGACATTAGATCTAGCTGGTCTGTCATAATGTAATAGAGACATTAGATCTAGCTGGTCTGTCATAATGTAATAGAGACATTAGATCTAGCTGGTCTGTCATAATGTAATAGAGACATTAGATCTAGCTGGTCTGTCATTATGTAATAGAGACATTAGATCTAGCTGGTCTGTCATAATGTAATAGAGACATTAGATCTAGCTGGTCTGTCATAATGTAATAGAGACATTAGATCTAGCTGGTCTGTCATTATATAATAGAGACATTAGATCTAGCTGGTCTGTCATTATATAATAGAGACATTAGATCTAGCTGGTCTGTCATTATGTAATAGAGACATTAGATCTAGCTGGTCTGTCATTATATAATAGAGACATTAGATCTAGCTGGTCTGTCATTATGTAATAGAGACATTAGATCTAGCTGGTCTGTCATTATATAATAGAGACATTAGATCTAGCTGGTCTGTCATTATATAATAGAGACATTAGATCTAGCTGGTCTGTCATTATATAATAGAGACATTAGATCTAGCTGGTCTGTCATAATGTAATAGAGACATTAGATCTAGCTGGTCTGTCATTATGTAATAGAGACATTAGATCTAGCTGGTCTGTCATAATGTAATAGAGACATTAGATCTAGCTGGTCTGTCATAATGTAATAGAGACATTAGATCTAGCTGGTCTGTCATAATGTAATAGAGACATTAGATCTAGCTGGTCTGTCATTATGTAATAGAGACATTAGATCTAGCTGGTCTGTCATAATATAATAGAGACATTAGATCTAGCTGGTCTGTCATTATATAATAGAGACATTAGATCTAGCTGGTCTGTCATAATGTAATAGAGACATTAGATCTAGCTGGTCTGTCATAATGTAATAGAGACATTAGATCTAGCTGGTCTGTCATAATGTAATAGAGACATTAGATCTAGCTGGTCTGTCATAATGTAATAGAGACATTAGATCTAGCTGGTCTGTCATAATGTAATAGAGACATTAGATCTAGCTGGTCTGTCATAATGTAATAGAGACATTAGATCTAGCTGGTCTGTCATAATGTAATAGAGACATTAGATCTAGCTGGTCTGTCATTATATAATAGAGACATTAGATCTAGCTGGTCTGTCATTATGTAATAGAGACATTAGATCTAGCTGGTCTGTCATAATGTAATAGAGACATTAGATCTAGCTGGTCTGTCATTATATAATAGAGACATTAGATCTAGCTGGTCTGTCATAATGTAATAGAGACATTAGATCTAGCTGGTCTGTCATAATGTAATAGAGACATTAGATCTAGCTGGTCTGTCATTATATAATAGAGACATTAGATCTAGCTGGTCTGTCATAATGTAATAGAGACATTAGATCTAGCTGGTCTGTCATAATGTAATAGAGACATTAGATCTAGCTGGTCTGTCATAATATAATAGAGACATTAGATCTAGCTGGTCTGTCATTATGTAATAGAGACATTAGATCTAGCTGGTCTGTCATTATGTAATAGAGACATTAGATCTAGCTGGTCTGTCATAATATAATAGAGACATTAGATCTAGCTGGTCTGTCATTATATAATAGAGACATTAGATCTAGCTGGTCTGTCATAATGTAATAGAGACATTAGATCTAGCTGGTCTGTCATTATGTAATAGAGACATTAGATCTAGCTGGTCTGTCATAATGTAATAGAGACATTAGATCTAGCTGGTCTGTCATAATATAATAGAGACATTAGATCTAGCTGGTCTGTCATTATATAATAGAGACATTAGATCTAGCTGGTCTGTCATTATGTAATAGAGACATTAGATCTAGCTGGTCTGTCATTATGTAATAGAGACATTAGATCTAGCTGGTCTGTCATAATGTAATAGAGACATTAGATCTAGCTGGTCTGTCATAATGTAATAGAGACATTAGATCTAGCTGGTCTGTCATTATATAATAGAGACATTAGATCTAGCTGGTCTGTCATTATATAATAGAGACATTAGATCTAGCTGGTCTGTCATTATATAATAGAGACATTAGATCTAGCTGGTCTGTCATAATGTAATAGAGACATTAGATCTAGCTGGTCTGTCATAATGTAATAGAGACATTAGATCTAGCTGGTCTGTCATAATGTAATAGAGACATTAGATCTAGCTGGTCTGTCATTATATAATAGAGACATTAGATCTAGCTGGTCTGTCATAATGTAATAGAGACATTAGATCTAGCTGGTCTGTCATAATGTAATAGAGACATTAGATCTAGCTGGTCTGTCATTATGTAATAGAGACATTAGATCTAGCTGGTCTGTCATAATGTAATAGAGACATTAGATCTAGCTGGTCTGTCATAATGTAATAGAGACATTAGATCTAGCTGGTCTGTCATAATGTAATAGAGACATTAGATCTAGCTGGTCTGTCATAATGTAATAGAGACATTAGATCTAGCTGGTCTGTCATAATGTAATAGAGACATTAGATCTAGCTGGTCTGTCATTATATAATAGAGACATTAGATCTAGCTGGTCTGTCATAATGTAATAGAGACATTAGATCTAGCTGGTCTGTCATAATGTAATAGAGACATTAGATCTAGCTGGTCTGTCATTATATAATAGAGACATTAGATCTAGCTGGTCTGTCATAATGTAATAGAGACATTAGATCTAGCTGGTCTGTCATTATGTAATAGAGACATTAGATCTAGCTGGTCTGTCATAATGTAATAGAGACATTAGATCTAGCTGGTCTGTCATAATGTAATAGAGACATTAGATCTAGCTGGTCTGTCATTATGTAATAGAGACATTAGATCTAGCTGGTCTGTCATAATGTAATAGAGACATTAGATCTAGCTGGTCTGTCATAATGTAATAGAGACATTAGATCTAGCTGGTCTGTCATTATGTAATAGAGACATTAGATCTAGCTGGTCTGTCATTATATAATAGAGACATTAGATCTAGCTGGTCTGTCATTATATAATAGAGACATTAGATCTAGCTGGTCTGTCATTATGTAATAGAGACATTAGATCTAGCTGGTCTGTCATAATGTAATAGAGACATTAGATCTAGCTGGTCTGTCATAATGTAATAGAGACATTAGATCTAGCTGGTCTGTCATAATGTAATAGAGACATTAGATCTAGCTGGTCTGTCATAATGTAATAGAGACATTAGATCTAGCTGGTCTGTCATAATGTAATAGAGACATTAGATCTAGCTGGTCTGTCATTATATAATAGAGACATTAGATCTAGCTGGTCTGTCATTATATAATAGAGACATTAGATCTAGCTGGTCTGTCATTATGTAATAGAGACATTAGATCTAGCTGGTCTGTCATTATGTAATAGAGACATTAGATCTAGCTGGTCTGTCATTATGTAATAGAGACATTAGATCTAGCTGGTCTGTCATAATGTAATAGAGACATTAGATCTAGCTGGTCTGTCATTATATAATAGAGACATTAGATCTAGCTGGTCTGTCATAATGTAATAGAGACATTAGATCTAGCTGGTCTGTCATAATGTAATAGAGACATTAGATCTAGCTGGTCTGTCATAATGTAATAGAGACATTAGATCTAGCTGGTCTGTCATAATGTAATAGAGACATTAGATCTAGCTGGTCTGTCATTATATAATAGAGACATTAGATCTAGCTGGTCTGTCATAATATAATAGAGACATTAGATCTAGCTGGTCTGTCATTATGTAATAGAGACATTAGATCTAGCTGGTCTGTCATTATGTAATAGAGACATTAGATCTAGCTGGTCTGTCATTATATAATAGAGACATTAGATCTAGCTGGTCTGTCATTATATAATAGAGACATTAGATCTAGCTGGTCTGTCATAATGTAATAGAGACATTAGATCTAGCTGGTCTGTCATAATGTAATAGAGACATTAGATCTAGCTGGTCTGTCATAATGTAATAGAGACATTAGATCTAGCTGGTCTGTCATTATGTAATAGAGACATTAGATCTAGCTGGTCTGTCATAATGTAATAGAGACATTAGATCTAGCTGGTCTGTCATTATGTAATAGAGACATTAGATCTAGCTGGTCTGTCATTATATAATAGAGACATTAGATCTAGCTGGTCTGTCATTATATAATAGAGACATTAGATCTAGCTGGTCTGTCATAATGTAATAGAGACATTAGATCTAGCTGGTCTGTCATTATGTAATAGAGACATTAGATCTAGCTGGTCTGTCATAATGTAATAGAGACATTAGATCTAGCTGGTCTGTCATAATGTAATAGAGACATTAGATCTAGCTGGTCTGTCATTATGTAATAGAGACATTAGATCTAGCTGGTCTGTCATAATGTAATAGAGACATTAGATCTAGCTGGTCTGTCATTATATAATAGAGACATTAGATCTAGCTGGTCTGTCATAATGTAATAGAGACATTAGATCTAGCTGGTCTGTCATAATGTAATAGAGACATTAGATCTAGCTGGTCTGTCATTATATAATAGAGACATTAGATCTAGCTGGTCTGTCATAATGTAATAGAGACATTAGATCTAGCTGGTCTGTCATAATGTAATAGAGACATTAGATCTAGCTGGTCTGTCATTATATAATAGAGACATTAGATCTAGCTGGTCTGTCATAATGTAATAGAGACATTAGATCTAGCTGGTCTGTCATAATGTAATAGAGACATTAGATCTAGCTGGTCTGTCATTATATAATAGAGACATTAGATCTAGCTGGTCTGTCATAATGTAATAGAGACATTAGATCTAGCTGGTCTGTCATAATGTAATAGAGACATTAGATCTAGCTGGTCTGTCATTATATAATAGAGACATTAGATCTAGCTGGTCTGTCATAATGTAATAGAGACATTAGATCTAGCTGGTCTGTCATTATATAATAGAGACATTAGATCTAGCTGGTCTGTCATAATGTAATAGAGACATTAGATCTAGCTGGTCTGTCATTATATAATAGAGACATTAGATCTAGCTGGTCTGTCATAATGTAATAGAGACATTAGATCTAGCTGGTCTGTCATAATGTAATAGAGACATTAGATCTAGCTGGTCTGTCATTATATAATAGAGACATTAGATCTAGCTGGTCTGTCATAATGTAATAGAGACATTAGATCTAGCTGGTCTGTCATAATGTAATAGAGACATTAGATCTAGCTGGTCTGTCATAATATAATAGAGACATTAGATCTAGCTGGTCTGTCATTATATAATAGAGACATTAGATCTAGCTGGTCTGTCATAATGTAATAGAGACATTAGATCTAGCTGGTCTGTCATTATATAATAGAGACATTAGATCTAGCTGGTCTGTCATTATATAATAGAGACATTAGATCTAGCTGGTCTGTCATTATATAATAGAGACATTAGATCTAGCTGGTCTGTCATTATATAATAGAGACATTAGATCTAGCTGGTCTGTCATAATGTAATAGAGACATTAGATCTAGCTGGTCTGTCATAATGTAATAGAGACATTAGATCTAGCTGGTCTGTCATTATATAATAGAGACATTAGATCTAGCTGGTCTGTCATTATATAATAGAGACATTAGATCTAGCTGGTCTGTCATAATGTAATAGAGACATTAGATCTAGCTAGTCTGTCATTATATAATAGAGACATTAGATCTAGCTGGTCTGTCATAATGTAATAGAGACATTAGATCTAGCTGGTCTGTCATTATATAATAGAGACATTAGATCTAGCTGGTCTGTCATAATGTAATAGAGACATTAGATCTAGCTGGTCTGTCATTATATAATAGAGACATTAGATCTAGCTGGTCTGTCATAATGTAATAGAGACATTAGATCTAGCTGGTCTGTCATAATGTAATAGAGACATTAGATCTAGCTGGTCTGTCATTATATAATAGAGACATTAGATCTAGCTGGTCTGTCATAATGTAATAGAGACATTAGATCTAGCTGGTCTGTCATAATGTAATAGAGACATTAGGATCTAGCTGGTCTGTTATAATGTAATAGAGACATTAGATCTAGCTGGTCTGTCATTATATAATAGAGACATTAGATCTAGCTGGTCTGTCATAATGTAATAGAGACATTAGATCTAGCTGGTCTGTCATAATGTAATAGAGACATTAGATCTAGCTAGTCTGTCATTATATAATAGAGACATTAGATCTAGCTGGTCTGTCATAATGTAATAGAGACATTAGATCTAGCTAGTCTGTCATTATATAATAGAGACATTAGATCTAGCTGGTCTGTCATAATGTAATAGAGACATTAGATCTAGCTGGTCTGTCATTATATAATAGAGACATTAGATCTAGCTGGTCTGTCATAATGTAATAGAGACATTAGATCTAGCTGGTCTGTCATTATATAATAGAGACATTAGATCTAGCTGGTCTGTCATAATGTAATAGAGACATTAGATCTAGCTGGTCTGTCATTATATAATAGAGACATTAGATCTAGCTGGTCTGTCATAATGTAATAGAGACATTAGATCTAGCTGGTCTGTCATAATGTAATAGAGACATTAGATCTAGCTGGTCTGTCATTATATAATAGAGACATTAGATCTAGCTGGTCTGTCATAATGTAATAGAGACATTAGATCTAGCTGGTCTGTCATAATGTAATAGAGACATTAGATCTAGCTGGTCTGTCATTATATAATAGAGACATTAGATCTAGCTGGTCTGTCATAATGTAATAGAGACATTAGATCTAGCTGGTCTGTCATAATGTAATAGAGACATTAGATCTAGCTGGTCTGTCATTATATAATAGAGACATTAGATCTAGCTGGTCTGTCATAATGTAATAGAGACATTAGATCTAGCTGGTCTGTCATAATGTAATAGAGACATTAGATCTAGCTGGTCTGTCATTATATAATAGAGACATTAGATCTAGCTGGTCTGTCATAATGTAATAGAGACATTAGATCTAGCTGGTCTGTCATTATATAATAGAGACATTAGATCTAGCTGGTCTGTCATAATGTAATAGAGACATTAGATCTAGCTGGTCTGTCATAATGTAATAGAGACATTAGATCTAGCTGGTCTGTCATTATATAATAGAGACATTAGATCTAGCTGGTCTGTCATAATGTAATAGAGACATTAGATCTAGCTGGTCTGTCATAATGTAATAGAGACATTAGATCTAGCTGGTCTGTCATTATATAATAGAGACATTAGATCTAGCTGGTCTGTCATAATGTAATAGAGACATTAGATCTAGCTGGTCTGTCATTATATAATAGAGACATTAGATCTAGCTGGTCTGTCATAATGTAATAGAGACATTAGATCTAGCTGGTCTGTCATTATATAATAGAGACATTAGATCTAGCTGGTCTGTCATAATGTAATAGAGACATTAGATCTAGCTGGTCTGTCATAATGTAATAGAGACATTAGATCTAGCTGGTCTGTCATTATATAATAGAGACATTAGATCTAGCTGGTCTGTCATAATGTAATAGAGACATTAGATCTAGCTGGTCTGTCATAATGTAATAGAGACATTAGATCTAGCTGGTCTGTCATAATGTAATAGAGACATTAGATCTAGCTGGTCTGTCATTATATAATAGAGACATTAGATCTAGCTGGTCTGTCATAATGTAATAGAGACATTAGATCTAGCTGGTCTGTCATTATATAATAGAGACATTAGATCTAGCTGGTCTGTCATTATATAATAGAGACATTAGATCTAGCTGGTCTGTCATAATATAATAGAGACATTAGATCTAGCTAGTCTGTCATTATATAATAGAGACATTAGATCTAGCTGGTCTGTCATAATGTAATAGAGACATTAGATCTAGCTGGTCTGTCATTATATAATAGAGACATTAGATCTAGCTGGTCTGTCATAATGTAATAGAGACATTAGATCTAGCTGGTCTGTCATTATATAATAGAGACATTAGATCTAGCTGGTCTGTCATAATGTAATAGAGACATTAGATCTAGCTGGTCTGTCATAATGTAATAGAGACATTAGATCTAGCTGGTCTGTCATTATATAATAGAGACATTAGATCTAGCTGGTCTGTCATAATGTAATAGAGACATTAGATCTAGCTGGTCTGTCATAATGTAATAGAGACATTAGATCTAGCTGGTCTGTTATAATGTAATAGAGACATTAGATCTAGCTGGTCTGTCATTATATAATAGAGACATTAGATCTAGCTGGTCTGTCATAATGTAATAGAGACATTAGATCTAGCTGGTCTGTCATAATGTAATAGAGACATTAGATCTAGCTAGTCTGTCATTATATAATAGAGACATTAGATCTAGCTGGTCTGTCATAATGTAATAGAGACATTAGATCTAGCTGGTCTGTTATAATGTAATAGAGACATTAGATCTAGCTGGTCTGTCATTATATAATAGAGACATTAGATCTAGCTGGTCTGTCATAATGTAATAGAGACATTAGATCTAGCTGGTCTGTCATAATGTAATAGAGACATTAGATCTAGCTAGTCTGTCATTATATAATAGAGACATTAGATCTAGCTGGTCTGTCATAATGTAATAGAGACATTAGATCTAGCTGGTCTGTCATTATATAATAGAGACATTAGATCTAGCTGGTCTGTCATAATGTAATAGAGACATTAGATCTAGCTGGTCTGTCATTATATAATAGAGACATTAGATCTAGCTGGTCTGTCATAATGTAATAGAGACATTAGATCTAGCTGGTCTGTCATTATATAATAGAGACATTAGATCTAGCTGGTCTGTCATAATGTAATAGAGACATTAGATCTAGCTGGTCTGTCATAATGTAATAGAGACATTAGATCTAGCTGGTCTGTCATAATGTAATAGAGACATTAGATCTAGCTGGTCTGTCATTATATAATAGAGACATTAGATCTAGCTGGTCTGTCATAATGTAATAGAGACATTAGATCTAGCTGGTCTCTCATTATATAATAGAGACATTAGATCTAGCTGGTCTGTCATAATGTAATAGAGACATTAGATCTAGCTGGTCTGTCATAATGTAATAGAGACATTAGATCTAGCTGGTCTGTCATTATATAATAGAGACATTAGATCTAGCTGGTCTGTCATAATGTAATAGAGACATTAGATCTAGCTGGTCTGTCATAATGTAATAGAGACATTAGATCTAGCTAGTCTGTCATTATATAATAGAGACATTAGATCTAGCTGGTCTGTCATAATGTAATAGAGACATTAGATCTAGCTGGTCTGTCATTATATAATAGAGACATTAGATCTAGCTGGTCTGTCATAATGTAATAGAGACATTAGATCTAGCTGGTCTGTCATTATATAATAGAGACATTAGATCTAGCTGGTCTGTCATAATGTAATAGAGACATTAGATCTAGCTGGTCTGTCATAATGTAATAGAGACATTAGATCTAGCTGGTCTGTCATTATATAATAGAGACATTAGATCTAGCTGGTCTGTCATAATGTAATAGAGACATTAGATCTAGCTGGTCTGTCATTATATAATAGAGACATTAGATCTAGCTGGTCTGTCATAATGTAATAGAGACATTAGATCTAGCTGGTCTGTCATTATATAATAGAGACATTAGATCTAGCTGGTCTGTCATAATGTAATAGAGACATTAGATCTAGCTGGTCTGTCATTATATAATAGAGACATTAGATCTAGCTGGTCTGTCATAATGTAATAGAGACATTAGATCTAGCTGGTCTGTCATAATGTAATAGAGACATTAGATCTAGCTGGTCTGTCATTATATAATAGAGACATTAGATCTAGCTGGTCTGTCATAATGTAATAGAGACATTAGATCTAGCTGGTCTGTCATAATATAATAGAGACATTAGATCTAGCTGGTCTGTCATAATATAATAGAGACATTAGATCTAGCTGGTCTGTCATAATGTAATAGAGACATTAGATCTAGCTGGTCTGTCATAATGTAATAGAGACATTAGATCTAGCTAGTCTGTCATTATATAATAGAGACATTAGATCTAGCTGGTCTGTCATAATGTAATAGAGACATTAGATCTAGCTGGTCTGTCATTATATAATAGAGACATTAGATCTAGCTGGTCTGTCATAATGTAATAGAGACATTAGATCTAGCTGGTCTGTCATAATGTAATAGAGACATTAGATCTAGCTGGTCTGTCATTATATAATAGAGACATTAGATCTAGCTGGTCTGTCATAATGTAATAGAGACATTAGATCTAGCTGGTCTGTCATAATGTAATAGAGACATTAGATCTAGCTGGTCTGTCATTATATAATAGAGACATTAGATCTAGCTGGTCTGTCATAATGTAATAGAGACATTAGATCTAGCTGGTCTGTCATAATGTAATAGAGACATTAGATCTAGCTAGTCTGTCATTATATAATAGAGACATTAGATCTAGCTGGTCTGTCATAATGTAATAGAGACATTAGATCTAGCTGGTCTGTCATAATATAATAGAGACATTAGATCTAGCTGGTCTGTCATAATGTAATAGAGACATTAGATCTAGCTGGTCTGTCATTATATAATAGAGACATTAGATCTAGCTGGTCTGTCATAATGTAATAGAGACATTAGATCTAGCTGGTCTGTCATAATGTAATAGAGACATTAGATCTAGCTGGTCTGTCATTATATAATAGAGACATTAGATCTAGCTGGTCTGTCATAATGTAATAGAGACATTAGATCTAGCTGGTCTGTCATTATATAATAGAGACATTAGATCTAGCTGGTCTGTCATAATGTAATAGAGACATTAGATCTAGCTGGTCTGTCATTATATAATAGAGACATTAGATCTAGCTGGTCTGTCATAATGTAATAGAGACATTAGATCTAGCTGGTCTGTCATAATGTAATAGAGACATTAGATCTAGCTGGTCTGTCATTATATAATAGAGACATTAGATCTAGCTGGTCTGTCATAATGTAATAGAGACATTAGATCTAGCTGGTCTGTCATAATGTAATAGAGACATTAGATCTAGCTGGTCTGTCATTATATAATAGAGACATTAGATCTAGCTGGTCTGTCATAATGTAATAGAGACATTAGATCTAGCTGGTCTGTCATAATGTAATAGAGACATTAGATCTAGCTGGTCTGTCATTATATAATAGAGACATTAGATCTAGCTGGTCTGTCATAATGTAATAGAGACATTAGATCTAGCTGGTCTGTCATAATGTAATAGAGACATTAGATCTAGCTAGTCTGTCATTATGTAATAGAGACATTAGATCTAGCTGGTCTGTCATAATGTAATAGAGACATTAGATCTAGCTGGTCTGTCATTATATAATAGAGACATTAGATCTAGCTGGTCTGTCATAATGTAATAGAGACATTAGATCTAGCTGGTCTGTCATTATATAATAGAGACATTAGATCTAGCTGGTCTGTCATAATGTAATAGAGACATTAGATCTAGCTGGTCTGTCATAATGTAATAGAGACATTAGATCTAGCTGGTCTGTCATTATATAATAGAGACATTAGATCTAGCTGGTCTGTCATAATGTAATAGAGACATTAGATCTAGCTGGTCTGTCATAATGTAATAGAGACATTAGATCTAGCTGGTCTGTCATAATGTAATAGAGACATTAGATCTAGCTGGTCTGTCATTATATAACAGAGACATTAGATCTAGCTGGTCTGTCATAATGTAATAGAGACATTAGATCTAGCTGGTCTGTCATTATATAATAGAGACATTAGATCTAGCTGGTCTGTCATTATATAATAGAGACATTAGATCTAGCTGGTCTGTCATTATATAATAGAGACATTAGATCTAGCTGGTCTGTCATTATATAATAGAGACATTAGATCTAGCTGGTCTGTCATAATGTAATAGAGAAATTAGATCTAGCTGGTCTGTCATAATGTAATAGAGACATTAGATCTAGCTGGTCTGTCATTATATAATAGAGACATTAGATCTAGCTGGTCTGTCATTATATAATAGAGACATTAGATCTAGCTGGTCTGTCATAATGTAATAGAGACATTAGATCTAGCTAGTCTGTCATTATATAATAGAGACATTAGATCTAGCTGGTCTGTCATAATGTAATAGAGACATTAGATCTAGCTGGTCTGTCATTATATAATAGAGACATTAGATCTAGCTGGTCTGTCATAATGTAATAGAGACATTAGATCTAGCTGGTCTGTCATTATATAATAGAGACATTAGATCTAGCTGGTCTGTCATAATGTAATAGAGACATTAGATCTAGCTGGTCTGTCATAATGTAATAGAGACATTAGATCTAGCTGGTCTGTCATTATATAATAGAGACATTAGATCTAGCTGGTCTGTCATAATGTAATAGAGACATTAGATCTAGCTGGTCTGTCATAATATAATAGAGACATTAGATCTAGCTGGTCTGTCATAATGTAATAGAGACATTAGATCTAGCTGGTCTGTCATTATATAACAGAGACATTAGATCTAGCTGGTCTGTCATAATGTAATAGAGACATTAGATCTAGCTGGTCTGTCATTATATAATAGAGACATTAGATCTAGCTGGTCTGTCATTATATAATAGAGACATTAGATCTAGCTGGTCTGTCATTATATAATAGAGACATTAGATCTAGCTGGTCTGTCATTATATAATAGAGACATTAGATCTAGCTGGTCTGTCATAATGTAATAGAGAAATTAGATCTAGCTGGTCTGTCATAATGTAATAGAGACATTAGATCTAGCTGGTCTGTCATTATATAATAGAGACATTAGATCTAGCTGGTCTGTCATAATATAATAGAGACATTAGATCTAGCTGGTCTGTCATAATATAATAGAGACATTAGATCTAGCTGGTCTGTCATAATGTAATAGAGAAATTAGATCTAGCTGGTCTGTCATAATGTAATAGAGACATTAGATCTAGCTGGTCTGTCATTATATAATAGAGACATTAGATCT
>NW_027256305.1:0-15973 GCF_045679555.1 Salvelinus alpinus
CTAGTGATATGTATTAACGGTTCACCCAGGGCTAGTGATATGTATTAACGGTTCACCCAGGGCCAGTGATATGTATTAATGGTTCACCCAGGGCCAGTGATATGTATTAACGGTTCACCCAGGGCTAGTGATATGTATTAACGGTTCACCCAGGGCTAGTGATATGTATTAACGGTTCACCCAGGGCCAGTGATATGTATTAATGGTTCACCCAGGGCTAGTGATATGTATTAACGGTTCACCCAGGGCCAGTGATATGTATTAATGGTTCACCCAGGGCCAGTGATATGTATTAATGGTTCACCCAGGGCCAGTGATATGTATTAATGGTTCACCCAGGGCTAGTGATATGTATTAACGGTTCACCCAGGGCTAGTGATATGTATTAACGGTTCACCCAGGGCTAGTGATATGTATTAACGGTTCACCCAGGGCCAGTGATATGTATTAACGGTTCACCCAGGGCCAGTGATATGTATTAACGGTTCACCCAGGGCCAGTGATATGTATTAATGGTTCACCCAGGGCTAGTGATATGTATTAACGGTTCACCCAGGGCTAGTGATATGTATTAACGGTTCACCCAGGGCTAGTGATATGTATTAACGGTTCACCCAGGGCTAGTGATATGTATTAACGGTTCACCCAGGGCCAGTGATATGTATTAACGGTTCACCCAGGGCCAGTGATATGTATTAACGGTTCACCCAGGGCCAGTGATATGTATTAACGGTTCACCCAGGGCCAGTGATATGTATTAACGGTTCACCCAGGGCTAGTGATATGTATTAACGGTTCACCCAGGGCCAGTGATATGTATTAACGGTTCACCCAGGGCTAGTGATATGTATTAACGGTTCACCCAGGGCCAGTGATATGTATTAACGGTTCACCCAGGGCCAGTGATATGTATTAACGGTTCACCCAGGGCCAGTGATATGTATTAACGGTTCACCCAGGGCTAGTGATATGTATTAACGGTTCACCCAGGGCCAGTGATATGTATTAACGGTTCACCCAGGGCTAGTGATATATATTAACGGTTCACCCAGGGCTAGTGATATGTATTAATGATTCACCCAGGGCCAGTGATATGTATTAACGGTTCACCCAGGGCTAGTGATATGTATTAACGGTTCACCCAGGGCTAGTGATATGTATTAATGATTCACCCAGGGCTAGTGATATGTATTAATGGTTCGCCCAGGGCTAGTGATATTACATTGATAATGTATTTACAGAGAGGGACCTATAACCTGGTCATGTATTTACAGAGAGGGACCCATTACCCGGTCATGTATTTACAGAGAGGTAATCTGATCAGTCAAAAGATGCAATTAGTAAATAAATGTCAGAATTTGGCTGCCTGTGTAAACTCAGCATGTGTATCTCTAGATATGACCTCTAACCAGGCTAGAGGAACCAATATGATGCTGAAAACTGTCATGATTCTATGATCAGTATTTCTGATGAACTAGGCCAACTGGCTCACTTCCTGTATCTGACAACACTTGTCATGATTCTATGATCAGTATTTCTGATGAACTAGGCCAACTGGCTCACTTCCTGTATCTGACAACACTTGTCATGATTCTATGATCAGTATTTCTGATGAACTAGGCCAACTGGCTCACTTCCTGTATCTGACAACACTTGTCATGAGTCTATGATCAGTATTTCTGATGCATTTCATTGACCAGTCATCTGTACAGTGTGAGTCAGTAGTGTTAACCTGGGTTCAGTCGCCTCGTGTTGGAAACCGAACACAGCGGATACATGAAGATGTTCTGTCAGAGGATGTGGTTTTGGTACGAGAGAGCAAGAGGAAGAGAGGGGGAGGAAGGGAGGAGTCTGTTCTCTCTCTCTCTCGCTGTTTCTGGGAAGAAACAGAATAGATGAGCGACAGGTGATCGTAGTGAAAGGAGAGGACTGAGGTTAGAATACAGGTGTTATTTTAACTTGTGTTTAAAAGAGTGTCTTGTGGAGGATGGTCTGTGTGTTGGAGACGATGCTTTGATGCGAGGGATGATGGAGAGAGATGAGACTGAAGGCTACACTCGGACTTCCTGGTATGTTCTCTTGTTTTTCTCTTTCAGACTCTTGTTTCCCCTCACTGAGCTCTCCCTTTCCTCTCTCACCCTACCCGATGTCATATAGAGCATTGTTACGAGGTTTTGTCTGCTGGGGTTATTAAAATGGACCTTGTTCCAATATCTCAAATGCCTATCCTACTTCCTTGGTCTTACTGACTATTGAAGATGGACCGGACACTTACTTTTTCATGTCACAGAGCAGATTAGAGATTCAAGGAAGAAGTGAGAGGAGGGCTGCATGTTAGTAGTATTGGGACGAGGCCCTGGAGGAGGGCTGCATGTTAGTAGTATTGGGACGAGGCCCTGGAGGAGGGCTGCATGTTAGCAGTATTGGGACGAGGCCCCCATGTTAGTAGTATTGGGACGAGGCCCCCATGTTAGTAGTATTGGGACGAGGCCCCCATGTTAGTAGTATTGGGACGAGGCCCTGGATGAGGGATGCATGTTAGCAGTATTGGGACGAGGCCCTGGATGAGGGCTGCATGTTAGTAGTATTGGGACGAGGCCCCCATGTTAGTAGTATTGGGACGAGGCCCTGGATGAGGGATGCATGTTAGCAGTATTGGGACGAGGCCCCCATGTAAGTAGTATTGGGACGAGGCCCCCATGTTAGTAGTATTGGGACGAGGCCCTGGAGGAGGGATGCATGTTAGCAGTATTGGGACGAGGCCCCCATGTTAGTAGTATTGGGACGAGGCCCTGGAGGAGGGCTGCATGTTAGTAGTATTGGGACGAGGCCCTGGAGGAGGGCTGCATGTTAGCAGTATTGGGACGAGGCCCCCATGTTAGTAGTATTGGGACGAGGCCCCCATGTTAGTAGTATTGGGACGAGGCCCCCATGTTAGTAGTATTGGGACGAGGCCCTGGATGAGGGATGCATGTTAGCAGTATTGGGACGAGGCCCTGGATGAGGGCTGCATGTTAGTAGTATTGGGACGAGGCCCCCATGTTAGTAGTATTGGGACGAGGCCCTGGATGAGGGATGCATGTTAGCAGTATTGGGACGAGGCCCCCATGTAAGTAGTATTGGGACGAGGCCCCCATGTTAGTAGTATTGGGACGAGGCCCTGGAGGAGGGATGCATGTTAGCAGTATTGGGACGAGGCCCCCATGTTAGTAGTATTGGGACGAGGCCCTGGAGGAGGGCTGCATGTTAGCAGTATTGGGACGAGGCCCCCATGTTAGTAGTATTGGGACGAGGCCCTGGAGGAGGGATGCATGTTAGCAGTATTGGGACGAGGCCCATGTTAGTAGTATTGGGACGAGGCCCTGGAGGAGGGCTGCATGTTAGCAGTATTGGGACGAGGCCCTGGAGGAGGGATGCATGTTAGCAGTATTGGGACGAGGCCCCCATGTTAGTAGTATTGGGACGAGGCCCTGGAGGAGGGCTGCATGTTAGCAGTATTGGGACGAGGCCCCCATGTTAGTAGTATTGGGACGAGGCCCTGGAGGAGGGATGCATGTTAGCAGTATTGGGACGAGGCCCCCATGTTAGTAGTATTGGGACGAGGCCCTGGAGGAGGGCTGCATGTTAGCAGTATTGGGACGAGGCCCTGGAGGAGGGATGCATGTTAGTAGTATTGGGACGAGGCCCTGGAGGAGGGATGCATGTTAGTGGTATTGGGACGAGGCCCTGGAGGAGGGATGCATGTTAGTAGTATTGGGACGAGGCCCTGGACGAGGGCTGCGTGTTAGTAGTATTGGGACGAGGCCCCCATGTAAGTAGTATTGGGATGAGGACCTGGACGAGGGATGCATGTTAGTAGTATTGGGACGAGGCCCTGGAGGAGGGATGCATGTTAGTAGTATTGGGACGAGGCCCTGGACGAGGGATGCATGTAAATAGTATTGGGACGAGGCCCTGGAGGAGGGATGCATGTTAGCAGTATTGGGACGAGGCCCTGGACGAGGGATGCATGTAAATAGTATTGGGACGAGGCCCTGGAGGAGAGCTGCATGTTAACGAGGCCGGGGGTTGGTCTAAAGGTAGCTTCCTGGTTCTCACTGTGCTTTCTGTCTTCTGCTCTAATGACCATATTAACATTGCAGTGCACGTTTACCATCATTCTGTCTCTCTGTGTTATGACCTTTGATGTGTTTTGTAGGTCTGATGTACAACGGGCTACCCCCTCCACCAGCCCCCCAGACCATGCAGGAGTAAGTTTCTCATGTTGCTTACCTTGAATTTGAGCAGCACATTCATCAGACCCCCCCCATCATAACCAGAACCACAACTCAAGTGTAGTAAAATAAAAAATTGTCTACAAGGAGTTTTTTTACTATGACGACTGCATGGCTGAACGTCTAGGGTCTAGAGAAATAACTTTTAGAAGGCTTTGCTCTTGGCGTCGGAGAGAACTTTTATCACTTTTCAAACTCATTTCCTGCAATTCCACACATTTTTTGTCATGGGGCAGAGAGATTTGTTGTTGCAGCTTTTGAAGCTAATATCCTGCAATTCTACACATTTTGCCACGAGGCAGAGAGAACTTTGCAATTTTAAAGCTTAATAAATGACAGTACATTTATGTATAAAAAAAAGAATTGAGTACCGTGGATACCAATATCCCTGTGAGTTTCCTAGACCCATGTTGCCCAGGGTTAAGAACAGAAATAGCAGATTAATTATATTATTAAGTATTATACACTATAATTGTATTCCACGGATCCCTTGGCCGAAAGTTGTTTAATTTGATGTTAGTAATATTCATTCAAGTCCCCGTGGTAATTGTGCTATTTTTTGTTTATTTTTTCCCATTTTAATTGAAAACAATCACAGTCAGATACTTCATAGTTTTCACAGTCAGGTACTTCATAGTTTTCACAGTCAGATACTTCATAGTTTTCACAGTCAGGTACTTCATAGTTTTCACAGTCAGGTACTTCATAGTTTTCACAGTCAGGTACTTCCTAGTTTTCACAGTCAGGTACTTCCTAGTTTTCAGTCAGGTACTTCATAGTTATCAGAAATGATTTGATATTGATATACTGACCACTTTCAGAGCCCCTGATTGGTCTCTGTCTCACTAAGTTATTGTGTGTCTGTGTAGAAAAAGAGGAAGCAGGATCCAGGTTCTGAGACCATCGTCAGAATCACAGAGGACAGAGTGAGTGATATGCCGCCTCAGAATCCTATCTACATCTTGCTCTCTATCTCCGTTATACACTTCCTGGCTCTCTCTTTTCCTCTCGCTGTTTCTCTCTCTCTCTCCCCCTCTTCATCAATCTCTTTCTCGCTCTCTGTCTGTTTTAGCGGAAACTGAGTGTCGCCTCTGCAGTCACAGACTTGAACAGAGACAGAGACAGAAACCTCAGCAGAACAGGCTGTTGAGACAGAAACAGGGACACCGAACCCTCTGTTCATCCTCTGTCTCTGAAACGCGTTTTCCTCTCATCGCTGATAGCTGAACGGACAGGATAGGTTTTCATTATGGTGCTAACACACACACACACACAAACAGAAAAACACACACACAGACACACACACACAGACACACAGTCCCCCCCTCCCCCCACACACACAGACAAACAGAAACACTCCCCCCCCACACACACACACACAGACAAACAGAAACACACACACACACACACACAGACAAACAGAAACACACACACACACACACACACCACATTTCTCAGTCTAGACACACTAGTGTTGCATATATTGTTTTTAATAACTTTTAATAGTAAAATGTGTGAATAGTCCAGTCACTAATATTAAATAGATAACAAGTTAAAAGTCTTGTGTTTCAGTCACTAGCAGCTGTAGTAGATGTGGTAACTAAGGGTTACGGCAGCCATTTCAGATTTGACTCAACTAGTCTTCCTCTTCTAGAGACTCGCACAGGAAACAGGAACTGAGCCTGCAACTATCTTCTGTCTCTCTCTCTAGCCATCTCTCTCTCTAGCCATCTCTCTCTCTAGCCATCTCTCTAGCCATCTCTCTCTCTCGCCATCTCTCTCTCTCGCCATCTCTCTCTCTCGCCATCTCTCTCTCTCGCCATCTCTCTCTCTCGCCATCTCTCTCTCTCGCCATCTCTCTCTCTCGCCATCTCTCTCTCTCGCCATCTCTCTCTCTCGCCATCTCTCTCTCTAGCCATCTCTCTCTAGCCATCTCTCTCTAGCCATCTCTCTCTAGCCATCTCTCTCTAGCCATCTCTCTCTAGCCATCTCTCGCTAGCCATCTCTCTCTAGCCATCTCTCTCTCTCTAGCCATCTCTCTCTCTCTAGCCATCTCTCTCTCTCTAGCCATCTCTCTCTCTCTAGCCATCTCTCTCGCCATCTCTCTCTCTCTCGCCATCTCTCTCTCTCGCGCCATCTCTCTCTCTCGCCATCTCTCTCTCTCGCCATCTCTCTCTCTCGCCATCTCTCTCTCTCGCCATCTCTCTCTCTCGCCATCTCTCTCTAGCCATCTCTCTCTAGCCATCTCTCTCTAGCCATCTCTCTCTAGCCATCTCTCTCTAGCCATCTCTCTCTAGCCATCTCTCTCTAGCCATCTCTCTCTAGCCATCTCTCTCTAGCCATCTCTCTCTCTCTAGCCATCTCTCTCTCTCTAGCCATCTCTCTCTCTCTCTCTCTCTCTAGCCAACTCCATCTCTCCCTAGCCATCTCTCTCTCTAGCCATCTCTCTCTAGCCATCTCTCTCTAGCCATCTCTCTCTAGCCATCTCTCTCTAGCCATCTCTCTCTAGCCATCTCTCTCTCTAGCCATCTCTCTCTCTAGCCATCTCTCTCTAGCCATCTCTCTCTAGCCATCTCTCTCTAGCCATCTTTCTCTCTAGCCATCTCTCTGTAGCCATCTCTCTCCCTAGCCATCTCTCTCTCTAGCCATCCATCTCTCTCGCCATCTCTCTCTCTCGCCATCTCTCTCTCTCGCCATCTCTCTCTCTCGCCATCTCTCTCTCTCGCCATCTCTCTCTAGCCATCTCTCCTCTTTCTGTCTATCTCTCTCTCTAGCCATCTCTCCTCTTTCTGTCTATCTCTCTCTCTAGCCATCTCTCCTCTTTCTGTCTATCTCTCTCTCTCGCCATCTCTCTAGCCATCTCTCCTCTTTCTGTCTATCTCTCTCTCTAGCCATCTCTCCTCTTTCTGTCTATCTCTCTCTCTCGCCATCTCTCTCTCTCCATCTCTCTCTAGCCATCTCTCCTCTTTCTGTCTATCTCTCTCTCTAGCCATCTCTCCTCTTTCTGTCTATCTCTCTCTCTCGCCATCTCTCTCTCTAGCCATCTCTCTCTAGCCATCTCTCCTCTTTCTGTCTCTATCTCGCTCTAGCTCATTGATTGATTGATATTATATGTATATATTTATATTCGGGTCTCTGACATTGCTCGTTCTGATATTTCTTAATTAATGTATATATATTTTCTGGTTTAATCATCTTGCTGCATGTGTACGTGACCAGTAAACTTTGATTTTGACTGACTTCATTCTCTTCTGGGATTGGTTTTTTCTGGCAGGATGACGAGGATGATGATGATGACGATATGACGTCAGACCTGATGAAGGACTCCGAGGTGTGTGTGCTGTATGACGTGTCAGCCAAACGGCTAGGGGATGACGTGTCAACCACGGGGAGGTGTAGTCTAACGGCTAGGGGATGACGTGTCAACCATGGGGAGGTGTAGTCTAACGGCTAGGGGATGATGTGTCAACCACGGGGAGGTGTAGTCTAACGGCTAGGGGATGATGTGTCAACCACGGGGAGGTGTAGTCTAACGGCTAGGGGATGACGTGTCAACCATGGGGAGGTGTAGTCTAACGGCTAGGGGATGATGTCAACCACGGGGAGGTGTAGTCTAACGGCTAGGGGATGACGTGTCAACCACGGGGAGGTGTAGTCTAACGGCTAGGGGATGACGTGTCAACCACGGGGAGGTGTAGTCTAACGGCTAGGGGATGATGTCAACCACGGGGAGGTGTAGTCTAACGGCTAGGGGATGATGTGTCAACCACGGGGAGGTGTAGTCTAACGGCTAGGGGATGATGTGTCAACCACGGGGAGGTGTAGTCTAACGGCTAGGGGATGACGTGTCAACCATGGGGAGGTGTAGTCTAACGGCTAGGGGATGACGTCAACCACGGGGAGGTGTAGTCTAACGGCTAGGGGATGACGTCAACCACGGGGAGGTGTAGTCTAACGGCTAGGGGATGACGTGTCAACCACGGGGAGGTGTAGTCTAACGGCTAGGGGATGACGTGTCAACCACGGGGAGGTGTAGTCTAACGGCTAGGGGATGATGTGTCAACCACGGGGAGGTGTAGTCTAACGGCTAGGGGATGACGTGTCAACCACGGGGAGGTGTAGTCTAACGGCTAGGGGATGACGTGTCAACCACGGGGAGGTGTAGTCTAACGGCTAGGGGATGATGTCAACCACGGGGAGGTGTAGTCTAACGGCTAGGGGATGACGTCAACCACGGGGAGGTGTAGTGTCTATGAGGTACTGTGTGTCTGAGGTACTGTATGTTCCGTGTGTCTGAGGTACTGTATGTTCCGTGTGTCTGAGGTACTGTATGTCTCTGAGGTACTGCGTGTCTCTGAGGTACTGCGTGTCTCTGAGGTACTGCGTGTCTCTGAGGTACTGCGTGTCTCTGAGGTACTGCATGTCTCTGAGGTACTGCATGTCTCTGAGGTACTGTACGTCTCTGAGGTACTGCATGTCTCTGAGGTACTGCGTGTCTCTGAGGTACTGCGTGTCTCTGAGGTACTGCGTGTCTCTGAGGTACTGCGTGTCTCTGAGGTACTGCGTGTCTCTGAGGTACTGCGTGTCTCTGAGGTACTGCGTGTCTCTGAGGTACTGCGTGTCTCTGAGGTACTGCGTGTCTCTGAGGTACTGCGTGTCTCTGAGGTACTGCGTGTCTCTGAGGTACTGCGTGTCTCTGAGGTACTGCGTGTCTCTGAGGTACTGCGTGTCTCTGAGGTACTGCGTGTCTCTGAGGTACTGCGTGTCTCTGAGGTACTGCGTGTCTCTGAGGTACTGCATGTCTCTGAGGTACTGCACGTCTCTGAGGTACTGCACGTCTCTGAGGTACTGTACGTCTCTGAGGTACTGTACGTCTCTGAGGTACTGTACGTCTCTGAGGTACTGTACGTCTCTGAGGTACTGTACGTCTCTGAGGTACTGTACGTCTCTGAGGTACTGCACGTCTCTGAGGTACTGCGCGTCTCTGAGGTACTGCGCGTCTCTGAGGTACTGCACGTCTCTGAGGTACTGTATGTCTCTGAGGTACTGTACGTTCCGTGTCTCTGAGGTACTGTATGTCTCTGAGGTACTGCATGTCTCTGAGGTACTGTATGTCTCTGAGGTACTGTACGTTCCGTGTCTCTGAGGTACTGTATGTCTCTGAGGTACTGTATGTCTCTGAGGTACTGTATGTCTCTGAGGTACTGTATGTCTCTGAGGTACTGTATGTCTCTGAGGTACTGTACGTCTCTGAGGTACTGTACGTCTCTGAGGTACTGTACGTCTCTGAGGTACTGTATGTCTCTGAGGTACTGTACGTCTCTGAGGTACTGTACGTCTCTGAGGTACTGTACGTCTCTGAGGTACTGTACGTCTCTGAGGTACTGCACGTCTCTGAGGTACTGTATGTCTCTGAGGTACTGTGTGTCTCTGAGGTACTGTATGTCTCTGAGGTACTGTATGTCTCTGAGGTACTGTATGTCTCTGAGGTACTGTACGTTCCGTGTCTCTGAGGTACTGTATGTCTCTGAGGTACTGTATGTCTCTGAGGTACTGTATGTCTCTGAGGTACTGTACGTTCGGTGTCTCTGAGGTACTGTATGTCTCTGAGGTACTGTATGTCTCTGAGGTACTGTATGTCCCATGTCTCTGCAGGAGCCCAGCAATAAAAGGGTTAAGCCGGTGGGGAAAGGGGGAGGAGTCACAGGCATCATCACCCCTGTCAAAACACCTGCCCTGAAACGCCTGGGAAAGAGCATAACGGTAACACACACACACACACACACACACACACACACACACACACAGAGAGAGAACAAACACACACACAGAGAACAAACACACACACAGAGAACACACAGAGAGAGAGAGAGAACACACACACACAGAGAACACGCACACACAGAGAACAAACACACACACAGAGAACACACAGAGAGAGAGAGAGAAAACACACACACAGAGAACACACAGAGAGAGAGAGAGAGAACACACACACACAGAGAACACGCACACACAGAGAACAAACACACACACAGAGAACACACAGAGAGAGAGAGAGAACACACACACACAGAGAACAAACACACACACAGAGAACACACAGAGAGAGAGAGAACACACACACACAGAGAACACACAGAGAGAGAGAGAGAGAGAACACACACACACAGAGAACACGCACAAATACAATGGCTGACTCCAAGATGGCGTAGCAGTCAGATGTCTTTGTCCTCGTCTTTGTCGTGTTCCGTGTTTTTTCTTCGCATATATTTTTTAAATATTTTTCTTAACCTCAACTTCAACATACTCTCCTGCAACCCGCCTCACCCAATGTGGTATGGATCTGCTATTTTCTTTACTTTAGAACCAGAACCCCCAACAGAAGCTAGCCAGCTAACTAGCTACCAGCTAGTAGTCAGCTACCACTGCTAAGCGGTCATCAGCTAACCTTTAGCCAGGACAACTCTTGCCAGTCTGCACAGCGCGATTCAGAGCATATCGGACTGCTTTTTCTCCACCGCATCTCCAGATTCCTACCGCAAGCTCTGAACCTTTACAGCGGATCATCACAGCTAGCTAGCTGCTATCCGAGTGGCCACTCCCGGCTAACGTCTCTGTCCCGAAGCAAGAACCAATTAGCCTGGAGCTAGCCTTTGCTTGGCCCATCTCCCGGCTACCCGAAGAGGTCCATCAGCCACTCCTTGGGCTACAATTCCTATTTTGCCAATTGGCCTGGACCCCTTGTACTGCCGACACGGAGCCCCGCCGATCCATCACGACTGGACTACCGACGTAATCTGCCCGAGGGGGTTTTTCAACTGGCTCCTCCGTCACGACGTCACCTGAATGCCCATCTGCTAGCCGTCTAGAGCTTATCGGACATTTTAGCAGAAGAGGTCCATCGGACAAGTTCTTTGGTCACTATACCAATTCTGCCAAGTGGCCTGGAGCCTTTTACCACACGGCGCTCTGCTCATCCATGACGACTGGTCTGCCAACATAACAGCACGAGGGGGCTACAACAGACTTCTTCCGTCGCGACGTCCCGTATGCTAGCTTGCTAGCCCCGGCCCGCTAGCTGTCTGAATCACCGTGTTTCCGTCCCGCAGGTCTACTCACTGGACCCCTATGATCACTCTGCTATGCATGCCTCTCCTTAATGTCAATATGCCTTGTCTATTGCTATTTTGGTTAGTAATTACTGTCTTATTTCACAGTAGAGCCTCTAGCCCTGCTCAATACGCCTTAGTTAACTTTAGTCCCACCTCCCAAACATGCGGTGACCTCACCTGGTTTAAATTATGTTTCTAGAGACAATATCTCTCTCATCATCACTCAATGCATAGGTTTACCTCCACTGTATTCACATACTACCATACCTTTGTTTGTACATTATGCCTTGAATCTATTCTACCACGCCCAGAAACCTACTCCTTTTATTCTCTGTCCCCGATGCACTAAACAACCAGTTCTTATAGCCTTTAGCCGTACCCTTATCCTACTCTTCCTCTGTTCCTCTGGTGATGTAGAGGTGAATCCAGGCCCTGCAGTGCCTAGCTCCACTCCCATTCCCCAGGCGCTCTCATTTGTTGACATCTGTAACCATAAAAGCCTTGGTTTCAGGCATGTTAACATTAGAAGCCTCCTCCCTCAGTTTGTTGTTCACTGCTTTAGCTCACTCCGCCAACCCTGATGTCCTAGCCGTGTCTGAATCATGGCTTAGGAAGGCTACCAAAAACCCTTAAATTTCCATCCCTAACTATAACATTTTCTGACAAGATAGAACTGCCAAAGGGGGAGGAGTTGCAGTCTACTGCAGAGATAGCCTGCAGAGTTCTGTCATACTATCCAGGTCTGTGCCCAAACAATTTGAGCTTCTACTTTTAAAAATCCACCTTTCCAGAAACAAGTCTCTCACCGTTGCCGCTTGTTATAGACCCCCCTCTGCCCCCAGCTGTGCCCTGGACACTATATGTGAATTGATTGCCCCCCATCGATCTTCAGAGTTCGTACTGTTAGGTGACCTAAACTGGGACATGCTTAACACCCCGGCCATCCTACAATCTAAGCCAGATGCCCTCAATCTCACACAAATGATCAATGAACCTACCAGGTGCAACCCCAAATCTGTAAACATGGGCACTGTCATAGATATCATCCTGACCAACCTGCCCTCCAAATACACCTCTGCTGTCTTCAACCAGGATCTCAGCGATCTCAGCCGACTCTTTTCTCTGTATACGTCAATGATGTCGCTCTTACTGCTGGTGATTCTCTGATCCACCTCTACGCAGACGGCAGCATTCTGTAAACTTCTGGCCCTTTGGACACTGTGTTAATTAACCTCCAGGCGAGCTTCAATGCCATACATACAATACATACAATGCCATACAGTGGCCTCCAACTGCTCTTAAATGCAAGTAAAACTAAATGCATGCTCTTCAAACGATTCGCTGCCTGACTAGCATCACTACTCTGGACGGTTCTGACTTAGAATATGTGGATATATGTAACTACAAATACCTAGGTGTCTGGTTAGACTGTAAACTCTCCTTCCAGACTCACATTAAGCACCTCCAATTCAAAATTAAATCTAGAATCGGCTTCCTATTTCGCAACAAAGCATCCTTCACTCATGCTGCCAAACATACCCTCGTTAAACTGACTATCCTACCGATCCTCGACTTCGGTGATGTCATTTACAAAATGGCCTCCAACACTCTACTCAGCAAACTGGATGTAGTCTATCACAGTGCCATCCGTTTTGTTACCAAAGCCCCATTTACTACCCACCACTGCGACCTGTATGCGCTCGTTGGCTGGCCCTCGATTCATATTTGTCGCCAAACCCACTGGCTCCAGGTCATCTATATATGTCTTTGCTAGGTAAAGCCCCTTATCTCAGCTCACCATAGCAACACCCACTCGTAGCACGCGCTCCAGCAGGTATATCTCTCTGGTCACCCCCAAAGCCAATTCCTCCTTCGGCCGCCTTTTTCTGCTGCCAATGACTGGAACAAACTGCAAAAATCACTGAAGCTGGAGACTCATATATATGTATATATATATACTCAAATATATGTATGTATTTGTAATATGCATGTCTCATCCCTTAGTGTGTGTGTGTGTGTGTCTCTCCCCTCAGAGGTCCATCAGTTTCCGGACAGAGGCACGACCTTTGCCCCCTGCTCCTATTCGCTCGCGGCAGAAGGCCTCGTCGTTCCCGCGGCGACGCAGTAGCCAATGCTGGAGTGACACAGTGGACAGTCACGACCTCACGGCCAAGGAGATCAAACGACAAGAGGTCAGGGGTTATTGTTAGACGTCTGGGGTTAGTCTTACAGTGGTCGCAGGTCAGGGGTTAGTCTTACAGGGGTCGCAGGTCAGGGGTTAGTCTTACACCATTCCACTAGTCCGTGTCTACACCAATCCACTAGTCCGTGTTTAGGTTTGTAGGAAGTAGTGAACACTTTTAGGTTTGTAGGAAGTAGTGAACACTTTTAGGTTTGTGGGAAGTAGTGAACACTTTTAGGTTTGTGGGAAGTAGTGAACACTTTTAGGTTTGTGGGAAGTAGGGAACACTTTTAGGTTTGTGGGAAGTAGTGAACACTTAGGTTTGTGGGAAGTAGTGAACACTTTTAGGTTTGTGGGAAGTAGTGAATACTTAGGTTTGTGGGAAGTAGTGAACACTTTGGGAGAAGGGAGGTAATGTTGGGATGCACTCAGGGAGGGAGTTAGGATCTTGGGATGTGGTTGTAGACTTGTTTATGAAGTTGCATCAGGTCAAGTGGTCTCCTATGGTAGTTGTGGAGAGTTACAGGACAGGGTGTGCATGTTTTGTTCCAGCCCAACACTAACCCAGGCCTGGGGCTGTGGTGTGGTACAGGGTAGTAGAGACTGTGCGGTGTCCTGTCTGGGTGGGGCATCAGTTGCGGTTTCATTTCCTGTTAAAGGCCTCTGCCGTGGGAGATGAAAGAGGAAGTGAGCTGGTAGAACTTCCTGTTTCAGAAATTCTAACTGATCAAATGTGGTACCTCTGTGTGCCTGTTGCTGTGGAAGTGTGTGTGTTTTGGTTTTCAGTGAACGATGGTTGTGTACAGAATCTACAGTCTGTAGTAACCCACGAGACTTAAACAGAATCTACAGTCTGTAGTAACTCATGAGACTTAAACAGAATCTACAGTCTGTAGTAACTCACGAGACTTAAACAGAATCTACAGTCTGTAGTAACCCACGAGACTTAAACAGAATCTACAGTCTGTAGTAACCCACGAGACTTAAACAGAATCTACAGTCTGTAGTAACCCACGAGACTTAAACAGAATCTACAGTCTGTAGTAACCCATGAGACTTAAACAGAATCTACAGTCTGTAGTAACCCACGAGACTTAAACAGAATCTACAGTCTGTAGTAACCCACGTTGCTCTGTTGTAGCTGCAGTATTAGTGAGAAGCTGACTGGTGTCCCCTCATGTAGGAGTCAGTGCTCAGTAAATAAACTAACTCTCTGTCTCTCTGTCTCTCTCTCTTTCTCTCTCTGTGTGTTTGTCTTCTCTCTCTCTCTCTCTCTCTCTGTGTGTGTGTGTGGGTCTTCTCTATCTCTCTACTAGGTGATCTATGAGTTGACGGAGGGAGAGAGACAGCTGATCGAGGACCTCAGTCTGGTTAAAAAGGTACCTGTTAACTCTGTGGTGTACCAGGTGTACTAGGAACTAACTCTGTGGTGTTTCAGGTGTACTAGGAACTAACTCTGTGGTGTTTCAGGTGTACCAGGAACTAACTCTGTGGTGTACCAGGAACTAACTCTGTGGTGTTTCAGGTGTACCAGGAACTAACTCTGTGGTGTTTCAGGTGTACCAGGAACTAACTCTGTGGTGTACCAGGAACTAACTCTGTGGTGTTTCAGGTGTACTAGGAACTAACTCTGTGGTGTTTCAGGTGTACCAGGAACTAACTCTGTGGTGTTTCAGGTGAACCAGGAACTAACTCTGTGGTGTTTCAGGTGTACCAGGAACTAACTCTGTGGTGTACCAGGAACTAACTCTGTGGTGTTTCAGGTGTACCAGGAACTAACTCTGTGGTGTTTCAGGTGTACCAGGAACTAACTCTGTGGTGTACCAGGAACTAACTCTGTGGTGTTTCAGGTGTACTAGGAACTAACTCTGTGGTGTTTCAGGTGTACCAGGAACTAACTCTGTGGTGTTTCAGGTGAACCAGGAACTAACTCTGTGGTGTTTCAGGTGTACCAGGAACTAACTCTGTGGTGTTCCAGGTGTACCAGGAACTAACTCTGTGGTGTTTCAGGTGTACCAGGAACTAACTCTGTGGTGTTTCAGGTGTACCAGGAACTAACTCTGTGGTGTACCAGGTGTACCAGGAACTAACTCTGTGGTGTTCCAGGTGTACCAGGAACTAACTCTGTGGTGTTCCAGGTGTACCAGGAACTAACTCTGTGGTGTTCCAGGTGTACCAGGAACTAACTCTGTGGTGTACCAGGTGTACCAGGAACTAACTCTGTGGTGTTCCAGGTGTACCAGGAACTAACTCTGTGGTGTTTCAGGTGTACTAGGAACTAACTATGTGGTGTTTCAGGTGTACCAGGAACTAACTCTGTGGTGTTTCAGGTGTACTAGGAACTAACTCTGGTGTTTCAGGTGTACCAGGAACTAACTCTGTGGTGTACCAGGTGTACCAGG
>NW_027256306.1:0-15925 GCF_045679555.1 Salvelinus alpinus
ATGGGAAACATGTGTTAACATTGCCAAAGCAAGTGAGGTAGGTAATATACAAAAGTCAAATAAACAATAAAAATGAACAGTAAACATTACACATACAGAAGTTTCAAAACAATAAAGACATTACAAATGTCATATTAATATATATGCAGTGTTGTAACAATGTACAAATGGTTAAAGCACACAAGTTAAAATAAATAAACATAAATATGGGTTGTATTTACAGTGGTGTTTGTTCTTCACTGGTTGCCCTTTTCTTGTGGCAACAGGTCACAAATCTTGCTGCTGTGATGGCACACTGTGGAATTTCACCCAGTAGATATGGGAGTTTATCAAAATTGGATTTGTTTTCGAATTCTTTGTGGATCTGTGTAATCTGAGGGAAATATGTCTCTCTAATATGGTCATACATTGGGCAGGAGGTTAGGAAGTGCAGCTCAGTTTCCACCTCATTTTGTGGGCAGTGTGCACATAGCCTGTCTTCTCTTGAGAGCCATGTCTGCCTACGGCGGCCTTTCTCAATAGCAAGGCTATGCTCACTGAGTCTGTACATAGTCAAAGCTTTCCTTAAGTTTGGGTCAGTCACAGTGGTCAGGTATTCTGCCACTGTGTACTCTCTGTTTAGGGCCAAATAGCATTCTAGTTTGCTCTGTTTTTTTGTTAATTCTTTCCAATGTGTCAAGTAATTATCTTTTTGTTTTCTCATGATTTGGTTGGGTCTAATTGTGCTGTTGTCCTGGGGCTCTGTGGGGTGTGTTTGTGTTTGTGAACAGAGCCCTAGGACCAGCTTGCTTAGGGGACTCTTCTCCAGGTTCATCTCTCTGTAGGTGATGGCTTTGTTATGGAAGGTTTGGGAATCGCTTCCTTTTAGGTGGTTGTAGAATTTAACGGCTCTTTTCTGGATTTTGATAATTAGTGGGTATCGGCCTAATTCTGCTCTGCATGCATTATTTGGTGTTCTACGTTGTACACGGAGGATATTTTTGCAGAATTCTGCATGCAGAGTCTCAATTTGGTGTTTGTCCCATTTTGTGAAATCTTGGTTGGTGAGCGGACCCCAGACCTCACAACCATAAAGGGCAATGGGCTCTATGACTGATTCAAGTATTTTTAGCCAGATCCTAATTGGTATGTTGAAATTTATGTTCCTTTTGATGGCATAGAAGGCCCTTCTTGCCTTGTCTCTCAGATCGTTCACAGCTTTGTGGAAGTTACCTGTGGTGCTGATGTTTAGGCCGAGGTATGTATAGTTTTTTGTGTGCTCTAGGGCAACGGTGTCTAGATGGAATTTGTGGTCCTGGTGACTGGACCTTTTTTGGAACACCATTATTTTGGTCTTACTGAGATTTACTGTCAGGGCCCAGGTCTGACAGAATCTGTGCAGAAGATCTAAGGTGCTGCTGTAGGCCCTCCTTGGTTGGTGACAGAAGCACCAGATCATCAGCAAACAGTAGACATTTGACTTCGGATTCTAGTAGGGTGAGACACGGGTGCTGCAGACTGTTCTAGTGCCCGCGCCAATTCGTTGATATATATGTTGAAGAGGGTGGGGCTTAAGCTGCATCCCTGTCTCACCCCACGACCCTGTGTGAAGAAATGTGTGTGTTTTTTGCCAATTTTAACCGCACACTTGTTGTTTGTGTACATGGATTTTATAATGTCGTATGTTTTACCCCCAACACCACTTTCCATCAATTTGTATAGCAGACCCTCATGCCAAATTGAGTCGAAGGCTTTTTTGAAATCAACAAAGCATGAGAAGACTTTGCCTTTGTTTTGGTTTGTTTGGTTGTCAATTAGGGTGTGTAGGGTGAATACATGGTCTGTTGTACGGTAATTTGGTAAAAAGCCAATTTGACATTTGCTCAGTACATTGTTTTCATTGAGGAAATGTACGAGTCTGCTGTTAATGATAATGCAGAGTATTTTCCCAAGGTTACTGTTGACGCATATTCCACGGTAGTTATTGGGGTCAAATTTGTCTCCACTTTTGTGGATTGGGGTGATCAGTCCTTGGTTCCAAATATTGGGGAAGATGCCAGAGCTAAGGACGATGTTAAAGAGTTTTAGTATAGCCAATTGGAATTTGTTGTCTGTATATTTGATCATTTCATTAAGGATACCATCAACACCACAGGCCTTTTTGGGTTGGAGGGTTTTTATTTTGTCCTGTAACTCATTCAAGGTAATTGGAGAATCCAATGGGTTCTGGTAGTCTTTAATAGTTGATTCTAGGATTTGTATTTGATCATGTATATGTTTTTGTTCTTTATTCTTTGTTATAGAGCCAAAAAGATTGGAGAAGTGGTTTACCCATACATCTCCATTTTGGATAGATAATTCTTCGTGTTGTTGTTTGTTTAGTGTTTTCCAATTTTCCCAGAATTGGTTAGAGTCTATGGAGTCTTCAATTACATTGAGCTGATTTCTGACGTGCTGTTCCTTCTTTTTCCGTAGTGTATTTCTGTATTGTTTTAGTGATTCGCCATAGTGAAGGCGTAGACTCAGGTTTTCCGGGTCTCTATGTTTTTGGTTGGACAGGTTCCTCAATTTATTTCTTAGATTTTTGCATTCTTTATCAAACCATTTGTCATTGTTGTTCATTTTCTTCGGTTTTCTATTTGAGATTTTTAGATTTGATAGGGAAGCTGAGAGGTCAAATATACTGTTAAGATTTTCTACTGCCAAGTTTACACCTTCACTATTGCAGTGGAACATTTTACCCAGGAAGTTGTCTAAAAGGGATTGAATTTGCTGTTGCCTAATTGTTTTTTGGTAGGTTTCCAAACTGCATTCCTTCCATCTATAGCATTTCTTAATGTTACTCAGTTCCTTTGGCTTTGATGCCTCATGATTGAGTATTGCTCTGTTCAAGTAGACTGTGATTTTGCTGTGGTCTGATAGGGGTGTCAGTGGGCTGACTGTGAACGCTCTGAGAGACTCTGGGTTGAGGTCAGTGATAAAGTAGTCTACAGTGCTACTGCCAAGAGATGAGCTATAGGTGAACCTACCATAGGAGTCCCCTCGAAGCCTACCATTGACTATGTACATACCCAGCGTGCGACAGAGCTGCAGGAGTTGTGACCCGTTTTTGTTGGTTATGTTGTCATAGTTGATCCTAGGGGGGCATATGGGGGAGGGAATGCTGTCACCTGCAGGCAGGTGTTTGTCCCCCTGTGTGCTGAGGGTGTCAGGTTCTTGTCCAGTTCTGGCATTTAGGTCGCCACAGACTAATACATGTCCCTGGGCCTGGAAATGATTGATTTCCCCCTCCAGGATGGAGAAGCTGTCTTTATTAAAGTATGGGGATTCTAGTGGGGGGATATAGGTAGCACACAGGAGGACATTTTTCTCTGTTAAGATAATTTCCTTTTGAATTTCTAGCCAAATGTAAAATGTTCCTGTTTTGATTAATTTAATGGAGTGAGTTAGGTCTGCTCTATACCAAATTAGCATTCCCCCTGAGTCCCTTCCCTGTTTCACACCTGGTAGTTTGGTGGATGGGACTACCAGCTCTCTGTAACCTAGAGGGCAACCAGTGGGTCCGTCTCCGCTATACCATGTTTCTTGCAGGATGACAATGTCTGCATTACCGATTTCTTTGGTGAAGTCCGTGTTCCTGCTCTTTAGGCCAAAGGCAGATGACCTCAGGCCTTGGATATTCCAGGATGATATAGTGAAGGCTTTTTGTTCCATAAAGTGTCCAATGTTGTTGGCCGTGTGGTTTGGCCTCAGGCCAGTAAGTGTGAGCAGAGCCTGCTGAGCATCTGGTACATGCCGTTGGCTTGGGCGAGTGTAAGAGTGGGGGTTGGGCCTGTTTGCCCGCTCACTACCTGGGCGTATGTGTGACTTCCATGTTGATGCTCTCTTTGCGGGGGTGGGGTGCATGGGGTGGGCAGGAGTGGCATAGGTCTGATCTGAGGGGGCCTAAATGGGGTGTGGGCATGGTTGATGTGGGGGGGTGTTGATTGGTTGGGGTGGGGGTGTGGATGTGTCTGGGGGTGCTGTGGTCTGGATGTAAGTCCTCTTGGCGTGGGTCCTCTATGTGTAGGTCCACGGGGGGGTCCTGCAGGTCTTGGAGGGTGTCTCGCTGGTCTGGGTGGGGTGTCTATTGATCTGTTGCTCCTGTGTGAAGTGTTGGGGCTGCGTTTGAGAGCGATGTCCTTTAGAGTCCGGACAAAGGTGGGCACTGCTGCCTTATAGAGGTGGACCTGGTCATAGAGGCTGTTCAAGTCCAGGGTGGAGTGGTGGGCCAGGAAAACATTTGGTTTTGAGGCACAGTCACGGGAAATGCTTGCGTTTACCCGCTGTATTGTAGCAGGGTGGAAGTCTTTTCGTGGTAGCAGGGTGGAGATAACCACTTGTGCATTGGGGAAAGTAGAAGAAGCTTTTTCAATCACTCCCTTCAGTGCTGTGGCCACCCTTTCCTGCTTTGCTCTCAGGTCGTTTGTGCCTGTGTGTATTATTATGTGGCTAGGTGAGCCTAGTTTGTCCTCAGACAGAAGGTCTAGGGCGCGCTGGGTGTTTGGACACCAGAGTTTAGACACACTGTGTTTGGGAAAAAGTTTTTTTTCTTCTATAAATTTCCCATTTGAGTCCATAAGGAGAACAATCTGTGTCTTGTGTTTGTTCTCAGTGGGTGTGGGGGGGTATCAGGGTGGCTGACAGGGGGGGTGCTCAGGGGGGTTGAGAGCTGCTGGGCTTGGGTTTTTTCTTTTGTCTGTTCTGCTGTGATGTTGACTCTATGGTCAGGGTCTGGTGTGGACTGTTCTGCTGTGGTGTCGAGACTTTTGTCCGGTGCTGAGGTGGGCTGTTCTGCTGGCGTCTCTGTGGGGATGGCCACCTCCCTAGTGGGTTGTTCTCTGTCACATGCCATCCCCCTCAACCTCTCCTCCAGCAGTCTGATCCTCTCCTCCATCCCCCTCTCCCTCTCCTCCAGCAGTCTGATCCTCTCCTCTAGTGCTTTGTTCTGCTCCTGCTTCTGCTCTTTCTCCTGTTGAAGTTGTCTCACCACTGTCCAGAGTGCAGATATGTCTCTCTCCACCTCCAGCTCTCCTGGTCTGGTTAAGGGGTTGTTGTGCTGGACTGTTGTCTGGGTCTGTGCTGACTGGAGTGTAATCACCTGCTGTTCCAGCTCCACCTGCCTTACCTCCAGCTGGGTGAATTTATCCTTCATTTCAATGAGGGAGAAGTGCTCTGTACTGGGAGGTTGACTGTCTGCTGAGGGTTTCTCGTCTGTGGGGTTATATGATGAAGAGGTCTGGTCTGACCCGCTTGGGGTGGGGGTATCTTTATCAAGGGAGAGCTTCTCCTGCTGGGCTAATTCTTTGATTAGGTGAAAGTCCAGCTGAAACTGTTTGGGGTTGCCCTGTACCAATACTGTTCCAGACTTATATAGATTTATGTTAGCTGACTCAGAGTCCTCGTTGTCAAGTATCCTGAGTTTCCACCCCTCGTTAACCCCCCCTCTCTTAACAGAGGGGTAGTGTGCTAATATAGCACTGTGCCATGCCAGGGGATGGTTTGTGTGGAAGATAAGGTTGCTGATGTTCCCATTTTTGTAATAGTCAGCAAAAAGTGTCTCTTGATTTTCCATAAGGAGCTTCATTTTGTGCTCTTTTCTTGCCTTATCATTCTTTACACTCACAGGGTACTGTATTTTAATTACCTCTGAACAGCAGGAGGGAGCTTCTAAGGCCTCTCCATTTGGTTGGGGTAGACTATTCGACTCTCCTGCCATTGTTGGGCTAATGGTCTTTGACACCTCTCACTTGACACGTCAGTGCTAGTTGAAGCTGTATCAAGTCAGTTACAGTTGAATACAGTTGAAGCTGTATCTCTCTCAGTTCCACAAAAAATCCAAGTTTAACTAACTCTAAATCTATCTTTTTTAAAGAAAATGCTGAAAAATGCAGGAGCTCATCTGATCATCTGATCATGACCTCTCTCTCTCTCTCTCTACACACCAGCTGGAATGAGCTTTTAACCAATCAGCATTCAGGATTAGACCCACCCGTTGTATAGAGTATGATCTACATTACCGGGCAATAGTTTTAGAACACCTTTAGAAAACCTACTTGTTTTTCTTTATTTTTACTATTTTCTACATTGTAGAATTTAAAGGGAAGGCATCAACACTATTAAATAACACATATGGAATCATGTAGTAACCAAAAAAAGCGTATTATATATTTGAGATTCTTCAAATAGCCACCCTTTGCCTTGATGCCAGCTTTACACACGCTGGCATTCTCTCAACCAGCTTCACCTGGAATGCTTTTCCAACAGTCTTGAAGGAGTTCGCACATATGCTGAGCACTTTTTCCTTCACTCTGTAGTCCGACTCATCCCAAACCATCTCAATTGGGTTGAGGTCGGGGGATTGGTTATCTGATGCAGCACTCCATCACTGCAGCACTCCATCACTCTCCTTCTTGGTAAAATAGTCCTTACGACAGTCCGGAGGTGTGTTGGGTCATTGTCCTGTTGAAAAACAGGACAAATGATAACAGGACAATAACAGGACAAATGATAGTCCCAGTAAGCCCAAACCAGATGGGATGGCGTATCACTGCAGAATGGTGTGGTAGCTATGCTGGTTGTGTCCCTTGAATTCTAAATAAATCACAGACCGTGTCAACAGCAAAGCACCCCCACACCATAACACCTCCTCCTCCATGCTTCACAGTGGGAACCACATGCGGAGATCATCCGTTCACCTACTCTGTGCCTCACAAAGTCACGGCGGTTGGAATCAAAAATCTACAATTGGTTTCTTTGCAGCAATTCGTCTCCTCTGAACATGTTGATGTTGAGATGTGTCTGTTACTTGAACTCTGAAGCATTTATTTGGGCTGCAATTTCTGAGGCTGGTAACTCTAATGAACGTATCCTCTGCAGAAGAGGTGACTCTGGGTCTTCCTTCCTGTGACGGTCCTCACAAGAGCCAGTTTTATCATAGCCCTTGATGGTTTTTGCGACTGACCTTGAAGAAACTTTCAAAGTTCTTGAAATGTTCCGTATTGAATGACCTTCAAGTCTTAAAGTAATGATGGACTATCGTTTCTCTTTGCTTATTTGAGCTGTTCTTGCCATAATATGGACTTGGTCTTTGACCAAATAGGGCTATCTTCTGTATACCACCCCTACCTTGTCACAACACAACTGATTGGCTCAAACACTTTAAGAAGGAAACAAATTCTACAAATTAACTTTTAAGAAGGCACACCTGTTAATTAAACTGCATTCCAGGTGACTACCTCATGAAGCTGGTTGAGAGAATGTCAAGAGTGTGCAAAGCTGTCATCAAGGCAAAGCGTGGCTATTTGAAGAATATAAAATATATTTAGATTTGTTTGACACTTTTTTGGTTACTACATGATTCCATATGTGTTATTTCATGGTTTTTGTGTCTTTTTGTGTCTTATTCTACAATGTAGAAAATAGTAAAAATAAAGAACTAGACCCAGAGGTCTCCACCAGAATAGTAAACAAATAAATATTTTACCAACTGGGATATTTTATTAGACCCCACAAGGTCAAATGTTATTTCTAGGGAGTTTAGGGTTAGGGAAAATAGGATTTTGAATGGGACTGAATTGTGTGTCCCCACAAGGTTAGCTGTATAAGGCTGTATAAAACTCTGTGTGTGTGTGTGTGTGTGTGTGTGTGTGTGTGTGTGTGTGTGTGTGTGTGTGTGTGTGTGTGTGTGTGTGTGTGTGTGTGTGTGTGTGTGTGTGTGTGTGTGTGTGTGTGTGTGTGTGTGTGTGTGTGTGTGTGTGTGTGTGTGTGTGTGTGTGTGTGTGTGTGTGTGTGTGTGTGTGTGTGTGTGTGTGTGTGTGTGTGTGTGTGTGTGTGTGTGTGTGTGTGTGTGTGTGTGTGTGTGTGTGTGTGTGTGTGTGTGTGTGTGTGTGTGTGTGTGTGTGTGTGTGTGTGTGTGTGTGTGTGTGTGTGTGTGTGTGTGTGTGTGTGTGTGTGTGTGTGTGTGTGTGTGTGTGTGTGTGTGTGTGTGTGTGTGTGTGTGTGTGTGTGTGTGTGTGTGTGTGTGTGTGTGTGTGTGTGTGTGTGTGTGTGTGTGTGTGTGTGTGTGTGTGTGTGTGTGTGTGTGTGTGTGTGTGTGTGTGTGTGTGTGTGTGTGTGTGTGTGTGTGTGTGTGTGTGTGTGTGTGTGTGTGTGTGTGTGTGTGTGTGTGTGTGTGTGTGTGTGTGTGTGTGTGTGTGTGTGTGTGTGTGTGTGTGTGTGTGTGTGTGTGTGTGTGTGTGTGTGTGTGTGTGTGTGTGTGTGTGTGTGTGTGTGTGTGTGTGTGTGTGTGTGTGTGTGTGTGTGTGTGTGTGTGTGTGTGTGTGTGTGTGTGTGTGTGTGTGTGTGTGTGTGTGTGTGTGTGTGTGAGAGAGAGAGAGAGAGAGAGTTCTTGTCATCATCAGTCACTACTGTACTGCCAGAGTCTCAGTCCCAGCCCGTCTCAGTCCCAGCCCGTCTCAGTCCCAGCCCGTCTCAGTCCCAGCCCGTCTCAGTCCCAGCCCGTCTCAGTCCCAGATTTTACAGTACTCTTGCCAATTCTCATTCCTAACATCGATTGACAAAATGAGGAAAATACTCCTTACGGCTCTGAAATATTTGCTTAGCTCAACATTTTTCATCAGATAAACAACAATCCATTAACCCAGATGCTGTATGGACTTATCGCTACACTGACTCTCAGCTTTAATAAATGACAGTAATCAATAAAAACATAACCTGTTAATTCATTCAGTCAGGATTCATGTATTTCTCCTGTATTGAATATTTCATGACTATGAAGAAAAGAACAAAAGACAGGTTAACGTAGACATCTCGCTATCTACAGGGAATAACATTCTCTACTGAAGACCAGGGCTCTATTCCCTATAATATAATACTCTACTGTAGACCAGGGCCCTATTCCCTATATAATACTCTACTGTAGACCAGGGCCCTATTCCCTATAATACTCTACTTTAGACCAGGGTCCTATTCCCTCTAATACTCTACTGTAGACCAGGACCCTATTCCCTATAATATACCTTCTACTATAGATCAGGGCCCTATTCCCTATATAATACTCTACTGTAGACCAGGGCCTTATTCCCTATATAATCCTCTACTTTAGACCAGGGTCCTATTCCCTATATAATACTCTACTTTAGACCAGGGCCCATATTCCCTATATTATACTCTACTTTAGACCAGGGCCCTAGTCCCTATATAATAAACTACTTTAGACCAGGGCCCTATTCCCTATAATACTCTGCTTTAGACCAGGGTCCTCTTCCCTATATAATACTCTACTTTAGACCAGGGCCCTATTCCCTATAATATAATCCTCTACTTTAGACCAGGGCCCTATTCCCTATATAATCCTCTACTTTAGACCAGGGCCCTATTCCCTATATAATCCTCTACTGTAGACCAGGGCCCTATTCCCTATATGATCCTCTACTTTATACCAGTGTCCTATTCCCTATATAATCCTCTACTTTATACCAGGGTCCTATTCCCTATAATATAATCCTCTACTTTAGACCAGAGTCCTATTCCCTATATAATCCTCTTACTGTAGACCAGGGCCCTATTCCTATATAATCCTCTACTGTAGACCAGGGCCCTATTCCCTATATAATACTCTACTATCGACCAGAGTCCTATTCCCTATATAATACTCTACTATAGACCAGGGTCCTATTCCCTATATAATATTGTACTGTAGACCAGGGCCCTATTCCCTATATAATCCTCTACTGTAGACCAGGGCCCTATTCCCTATATAATCCTCAACTGTAGACCAGGGCCCTATTCCCTATATAATACTCTACTATCGACCAGGGCCCAATTCCCTATATAATACTCTACTATCGACCAGGGCCCAATTCCCTATATAATCCTCTACTGTAGACCAGGGCCATATTCCCTATATAATACTCTACTATAGACCAGGGCCCTATTCCCTATATAATACTCTACTATAGACCAGGGCCCTATTCCCTATATAATACTCTACTGTAGACCAGGGCCCTATTTCATATATAATCCTCTACTTTAGACCAGGGCCCTATTCCCCATATATAATCCTCTATTGTAGACCAGGGTCCTATTCCTATATAAACCTCTACTGTAGACCAGGACCCTATTCCCTATATAATCCTCTACTGTAGACCAGGGCCCTATTTCCTATATTATCCTCTACTGTAGACCAGGGCCCTATTCCCTATTAAATCCTCTACTTTAGACCAGAGTCCTATTCCCTATATAATCCTCTACTTTAGACGAGGGTCCTATTCCCTATAATATAATCATCTACTATAGACCAGGGTCCTATTCCCTATATAATCCTCTACTGTAGACCAGGGCCCTGTTCCCTATATAATCCTCTACTTTAGACCAGGGTCCTATTCCATATATAATCCTCTACTGTAGACCAGGGACCTATTCCATATATAATCCTCTACTGTAGACCAGGGCCCTATTCCATATATAATCCTCTACTGTAGACCAGGGCCCTATTCCATATATAATCCTCTACTTTAGACCAGGGCCCTATTCCATATATAATCCTCTACTGTAGACCAGGGCCCTATTCCCTATAAAATTATCCTCTACTGTAGACCAGGGCCCTATTCCCTATAAAATAATCCTCTACTGTAGACCAGGGTTCTATTCCCTATTAATCCTCTACTATAGACCAGGGTCCTATTCCCTATATAATCCTCTACTGTAGACCAGGGCCCTATTCCCTATATAATACTCTACTGTAGACCAGGGCCCTATTCCCTATATAATCCTCTACTGGAGACCAGGGCCCGATTCCCTATATAATCCTCTACTATAGACCAGGGCCCTATTCCCTATATAATCCTCTACTGTAGACCAGGGCCCTATTCCCCATATATCATCCTCTACTGTAGACCAGGGTCCTATTCCCTATATAATCCTCTACTGTAGACCAGGGCCCTATTCCCCATATATAATCCTCTACTGTAGACCAGGGTCCTATTCCCTATATAATCCTCTACTGTAGACCAGGGCCCTATTCCCTATATAATCCTCTACTGTAGACCAGGGTCCTATTCCCTATATAATGCTCTACTGTAGACCAGGGCCCTATTCCCTATATAATCCTCTACTGTAGACCAGGGCCCTATTCCCTATATAATGCTCTACTGTAGACCAGGGTCCTATTCCCTATAAAATCCTCTACTGTAGCCCAGGGCCCTATTCCCTATATAATCCTCTACTGTAGACCAGGGTCCTATTCCCTATATAATGCCCTACTGTAGACCAGGGTCCTATTCCCTATATAATCCTCTACTGTAGACCAGGGCCCTATTCCCTATATAATCCTCTACTGTAGACCAGGGCCCTATTCCCTAAATAATCCTCTACTGTAGCCCAGGGCCCTATTCCCTATATAATCCTCTACTGTAGACCAGGGCCCTATTCCCTATATAATCCTCTACTGTAGACCAGGATCCTATTCCCTATATAATGCTCTACTGTAGACCAGGGCCCTATTCCCTATATTATCCTCTACTGTAGACCAGGGCCCTATTCCCTATATAATCCTCTACTGTAGACCAGGGCCCTATTCCCTATATAATGCTCTACTGTAGACCAGGGCCCTATTCCCTATATAATGCTCTACTGTAGACCAGGGCCCTATTCCCTTTATAATCCTCTACTGTAGACCAGGGTCCTATTCCCTATATAATGCTCTACTGTAGACCAGGGCCCTATTCCCTATATAATGCTCTACTGTAGACCAGGGACCTATTCCCTATATAATCCTCTACTGTAGACCAGGGCCCTATTCCCTTTATAATCCTCTACTGTAGACGAGGGTCCTATTCCCTATATAATCCTCTACTGTAGACCAGGGCCCTATTCCCTATATAATGCTCTACTGTAGACCAGGGCCCTATTCCCTATATAATCCTCTACTGTAGACCAGGGCCCTATTCCCTATATAATGCTCTACTGTAGACCAGGGCCCTATTCCCTATATAATGCTCTACTGTAGACCAGGGCCCTATTCCCTATATAATACTCTACTGTATACCAGGGCCCTATTCCCTATATAATGCTCTACTGTAGACCAGGGCCCTATTCCCTATATAATGCTCTACTGTAGACCAGGGCCCTATTCCCTATATAATACTCTACTGTAGACCAGGGCCCTATTCCCTATATAATCCTCTACTGTAGACCAGGGCCCTATTCCCTATATAATCCTCTACTGTAGACCAGGGCCCTATTCCCTATATAATGCTCTACTATAGACCAGGGCCCTATTCCCTATATAATCCTCTACTGTAGACCAGGGCCCTATTCCCTATATAATCCTCTACTGTAGACCAGGGTCCTATTCCCTATATAATCCTCTACTGTAGACCAGGGCCCTATTCCCTATATAATCCTCTACTGTAGACCAGGGCCATATTCCCTATATAATCCTCTACTGTAGACCAGGGCCCTATTCCCTATATAATCCTCTACTGTAGACCAGGGCCCTATTCCCTATATAATGCTCTACTGTAGACCAGGGCCCTATTCCCTATATAATCCTCTACTGTAGACCAGGGCCCTATTCCCTATATAATGCTCTACTGTAGACCAGGGCCCTATTCCCTATATAATGCTCTACTGTAGACCAGGGCCCTATTCCCTATATAATACTCTACTGTAGACCAAGGTCCTATTCCCTATATAATACTCTACTGTAGACCAGGGCCCTATTCCCTATATAATACTCTACTGTAGACCAGGGCCCTATTCCCTATATAATCCTCTACTGTAGACCAAGGTCCTATTCCCTATATAATATTGTACTGTAGACCAGGGCCCTATTCCCTATACAATCCTGTACTGTAGACCAGGGCCCTATTACCTATAATACTCTACTATATACCAGGGTACTATTCCCTATATAATATTGTACTGTAGACCAGGGCCCTATTCCCTATATAATGCTCTACTGTAGACCAGGGTCCTATTCCCTATATAATCCTCTACTGTATACCAGGGCCCTATTCCCTATATAATACTCTACTGTAGACCAGGGCCCTATTCCCTATATAATACTCTACTATAGACCAGGGCCCTATTCCCTATATAATCCTCTACTGTAGACCAGGCCCCTATTCCCTATATAATACTCTACTATAGACCAGGGCCCTATTCCCTATAATACTCTACTGTAGACCAGGGCCTTATTCCCTATATAATCCTCTACTGTAGACCAGGGTCCTATTCCCTATATAATCCTCTACTGTAGACCAGGCCCCTATTCCCTATATAATACTCTACTATAGACCAGGGCCCTATTCCCTATAATACTCTACTATAGACCAGGGCCCTATTCCCTATATAATCCTCTACTGTAGACCAGACCCCTATTCCCTATATAATACTCTACTATAGACCAGGCCCCTATTCCCTATATAATACTCTACTATAGACCAGGGCCCTATTCCCTATAATACTCTACTATAGACCAGGGCCCTATTCCCTATATAATCCTCTACTGTAGCCCAGGGCCCTATTCCCTATATAATCCTCTACTGTAGACCAGGGCCCTATTCCCTATATAATCCTCTACTGTAGACCAGGATCCTATTCCCTATATAATGCTCTACTGTAGACCAGGGCCCTATTCCCTATATAATCCTCTACTGTAGACCAGGGCCCTATTCCCTATATAATCCTCTACTGTAGACCAGGGCCCTATTCCCTATATAATCCTCTACTGTAGACCAGGGTCCTATTCCCTATATAATGCTCTACTGTAGACCAGGGCCCTATTCCCTATATAATGCTCTACTGTAGACCAGGGACCTATTCCCTATATAATCCTCTACTGTAGACCAGGGCCCTATTCCCTTTATAATCCTCTACTGTAGACGAGGGTCCTATTCCCTATATAATCCTCTACTGTAGACCAGGGCCCTATTCCCTATATAATGCTCTACTGTAGACCAGGGCCCTATTCCCTATATAATCCTCTACTGTAGACCAGGGCCCTATTCCCTATATAATGCTCTACTGTAGACCAGGGCCCTATTCCCTATATAATGCTCTACTGTAGACCAGGGCCCTATTCCCTATATAATACTCTACTGTAGACCAGGGCCCTATTCCCTATATAATGCTCTACTGTAGACCAGGGCCCTATTCCCTATATAATGCTCTACTGTAGACCAGGGCCCTATTCCCTATATAATACTCTACTGTAGACCAGGGCCCTATTCCATATATAATGCTCTACTGTAGACCAGGGCCCTATTCCCTATATAATCCTCTACTGTAGACCAGGGCCCTATTCCCTATATAATGCTCTACTATAGACCAGGGCCCTATTCCCTATATAATCCTCTACTGTAGACCAGGGCCCTATTCCCTATATAATCCTCTACTGTAGACCAGGGTCCTATTCCCTATATAATCCTCTACTGTAGACCAGGGCCCTATTCCCTATATAATCCTCTACTGTAGACCAGGGCCCTATTCCCTATATAATCCTCTACTGTAGACCAGGGCCCTATTCCCTATATAATCCTCTACTGTAGACCAGGGCCCTATTCCCTATATAATGCTCTACTGTAGACCAGGGCCCTATTCCCTATATAATCCTCTACTGTAGACCAGGGCCCTATTCCCTATATAATGCTCTACTGTAGACCAGGGCCCTATTCCCTATATAATGCTCTACTGTAGACCAGGGCCCTATTCCCTATATAATACTCTACTGTAGACCAAGGTCCTATTCCCTATATAATACTCTACTGTAGACCAGGGCCCTATTCCCTATATAATACTCTACTGTAGACCAGGGCCCTATTCCCTATATAATCCTCTACTGTAGACCAAGGTCCTATTCCCTATATAATATTGTACTGTAGACCAGGGCCCTATTCCCTATACAATCCTGTACTGTAGACCAGGGCCCTATTCCCTATAATACTCTACTATATACCAGGGTACTATTCCCTATATAATATTGTACTGTAGACCAGGGCCCTATTCCCTATATAATGCTCTACTGTAGACCAGGGTCCTATTCCCTATATAATCCTCTACTGTATACCAGGGCCCTATTCCCTATATAATACTCTACTGTAGACCAGGGCCCTATTCCCTATATAATACTCTACTATAGACCAGGGCCCTATTCCCTATATAATCCTCTACTGTAGACCAGGCCCCTATTCCCTATATAATACTCTACTATAGACCAGGGCCCTATTCCCTATAATACTCTACTGTAGACCAGGGCCTTATTCCCTATATAATCCTCTACTGTAGACCAGGGTCCTATTCCCTATATAATCCTCTACTGTAGACCAGGCCCCTATTCCCTATATAATACTCTACTATAGACCAGGGCCCTATTCCCTATAATACTCTACTATAGACCAGGGCCCTATTCCCTATATAATCCTCTACTGTAGACCAGACCCCTATTCCCTATATAATACTCTACTATAGACCAGGCCCCTATTCCCTATATAATACTCTACTATAGACCAGGGCCCTATTCCCTATAATACTCTACTATAGACCAGGGCCCTATTCCCTATATAATCCTCTACTGTAGCCCAGGGCCCTATTCCCATATAATCCTCTACTGTAGACCAGGGCCCTATTCCCTATAATACTCTACTATAGACCAGGGCCCTATTCCCTATATAATCCTCTACTGTAGCCCAGGGCCCTATTCCCTATATAATCCTCTACTGTAGACCAGGGCCCTATTCCCTATATAAGGCTCTACTGTAGACCAGGGCCCTATTCCCTATATAATGCTCTACTGTAGACCAGGGCCCTATTCCCTATATAATACTCTACTGTAGACCAAGGTCCTATTCCCTATATAATACTCTACTGTAGACCAGGGCCCTATTCCCTATATAATCCTCTA
>NW_027256307.1:0-15863 GCF_045679555.1 Salvelinus alpinus
GTCTTTTGGTCTGAGGAGTCCAAATTTGAGATTTGGGTTCCAACCGCCGCAGAGTAGGTGAGGGGATGATTTCTGCATGTGTGGTTCCCACCGTGGAGCATGGAGGAGGTGGTGTGATGGTGCTTTTCTGGTGACACTGCGATTTATTTAGAATTCAAGGCCCACTTAACCAGCATGGCTACCACAGCATTCTGCAGCGATACGCCATCCCATCTGGTTTGCGCTTAGTGGGACTATCATTTGTTTTTCAACAGGACAATGACCCAACACACCTCCAGGCTGTGTAAGAGCTATTTGACCAAGGAGTGATGGAGTGTGCATCAGATGACCTGGCCTACACAATTCCCCAACCTCAAGCAAATTGAGATGTTTGGGATGAGTTGGACCGCAGAGTGAAGGAAAAGTAGCCAACAAGTGCTCAGCATGTGGGAACTCATTCAAGACTGTTGGAAAAGTATTCTAGGTGAAGCTGGTTGAGAGAATTGGCTACTTTGAGAGAATTCTAGGTTGGCTACTTTGAAGAATATCAAATATATTTTGATTTGTTTAACACTTTTCTGGTTACTACATGATTCCATATGTGTTCTTTCATAGTTTTGATGTGTTCACTATTATCCTACAATGTAGAAAATAGTACAAATAAAACAAATACAACCTTGAATGAGTAGGGTTGTCCAAATTTTTGACTGGTATTGTACATACACACAAACCTCAACATAATCTAAAATATACTGTGTCTGTAAAATGTACATAGGTTCAGAACTGTGTTAAACATCACAGCATAGTTGAAAAATATATGGCATATAGAAATCAAAACTGAATGGTCTTCTGAGATAGATGGGATGGGTTGAGGATTGCTGGGTGGGACTAAAACGATCTGCCCTTGAGCAAAGCACTTAACCCAAAAACAATAAGCTGGAAGTAGAAGCCTAACTGTTGTTGTCCATTAGTTTACTCCAATTAGGGGAGGTAGGGCTGGGGATATATGATCTATTTAAAAAAAGAGACAGGGAGAGAGTGAAAGAAAGAGAGTGTGAGTACCTTGGCATTGAAATTCTTCTCCAGATCCTCTTTATACTGCTGGATTTGTCCATCGTGCTCCTGCCGTAGCTGCTGCATGGCCTCGGCCAACTTACTCTCAAATTCTTTCTGTCTCCCAGAATCCACCTCCACCAGGCGACTCTCGTGTCTGCTCCGGATCTCCCTGACCTCCTACACACACACGTGTGCGCGCGCACACACACACACACACACCGACATGAACAGACGCACACGCCTACCGCAGGAAGACGACATGGGCCACATTCTATTCTAACCCCTAGTCCTCTCCCAGACCCTATCCCCCCCCCCACCACCACAACCCCTTCTACTCAACATGGAGGAAACGACATGGGCCACATTCCATTTCAATCCCCAGCTCTTAACCATTTCTTCTCACCCTCCTACCCCAACCACTTCATTAACCCCTTCCCTCCTGCAGGCTGTGGATACCCCACACCTCCTAGAAAGACAGGCAGAGACAACATTGAGTTTGATATCTTACTATTATTAGTATTTGTCAATAGTTACCCACTTCAACAACCAATCAATCTGACTTCTGTGGTAATAGTGGGCCACATGTGATGTCTTTCTTATGCAGCAGTTACTGCAGTGTGTGTGTGTTTGTCAAGTGTGTGTGTGTGTTACCTGTTCGCCAATGTGTCTCTGGAACTCCAGCTGTTCCCGTAGCGTCTGCACCTGGTTCTCCAGGTCCACCCTCCTCAACATCTCAGAGTTCAGCTGGGTCTTGGTCTCCGCCAGCGCACACTCCAACTGAGACAAGGAGTCAGAGATCACCTTTTGCATTCAAGGACTTAACATTTAGCCAAAACGAAGCAACCCCCCTCATAAATTACCTAGCCACGTCTCATAACAGCCCATAAGCGTCTTCTCAGTAGATGCTCGCAAGCTAATGTTAGCCAACCTATACTAGTACCAGCTTAAACCTATGGCTAGCCAAACTAGTTAGCTTTAGACTATTTAAAAAAAAATCATAACAGGAGAATCAAAAGGTTGAATCAGCGCATCTCTAGGCAGAATATACTTTGTTTTGTCTGCTGCTGTTTAATGCCTTTTGCGTTGTCACCCACTCCTTCTCAGAGTTGCGTTCACACCGACACAGAACCTGATGCATAACACTGTCAAAATGCTGCAAAAACATCTGTATGTGGTGTTGGTTTAATTGTATTTAACTTTAAACAAAACATTAAATTAACCTCACTAGAAGGCCTATAGATGGCAGTCTAGTCCTTACATTGGCCACCTGGGCCTGTAGGTCAGTGACGTCATCCGCCTGTCTTCTGTTATCTGCCAGTTGATTGGCCAGCTCTGCGTCTTTAGAGTTGAGGACCGCCTCCAAGTTCCTCCACTGACCCATGGCCATGTTACACTCTGCTTCCTTCTTCTGGTTCCTGGTAGGATGAAAAAGAGAGGACAGGTGGTTACTATGGTTCCAGGAAGGAGGAGAGATGAGAGAAGACAGGTGGTTACTATGGTTCCTGGAAGGAGGAGAGAAGACAGGTGGTTACTATGGTTCCTGGAAGGAGGAGAGATGAGAGAAGACAGGTGGTTACTATGGTTCCTGGAAGGAGGAGAGATGAGAGAAGACAGGTGGTTACTATGGTTCCTGGAAGGAGGAGAGATGAGAGGAGAGAGGTGGTTACTATGGTTCCTGGAAGGAGGAGAGATGAGAGAAGACAGGTGGTTACTATGGTTCCTGGAAGGAGGAGAGATGAGAGGAGAGAGGTGGTTACTATGGTTCCTGGAAGGAGGAGAGATGAGAGAAGACAGGTGGTTACCATGGTTCCAGGAAGGAGGCAAGTGATAGAAAGAAGTGAGAGGTCAGGGAGGTTAGTATGATTCCTGGAAGGAGTGACGAGAGATGACAAGAGGCGAGAAGATATGGCGTCCAATGTTCCTGGTGGGCGGAAAAAGAGATCACATTTAAATTTGAGTAATTTAGCAGACGCTCTTATCCAGAGTGACTTACAGGAGCATTTTGGGTTAAGCACTTTGCTCAAGGGCAGATGGCCAAAATGTTCATTTAGTCAGCTCGGGATTTGAACTAGCAACCTTTCATGACTACAAAATTAGCCAACTTTGGTGTTACAGGGACTACCTGTTAGTGGGACTAGGTCCCCATCTAGTGGCCTTCATGTGTATTGCACCTAGAGTATGTGACGTTGCATTGTTGTCTATCCCTCCTACCGTTCTGTTTTGAACATGACTGAAGTTAAAGTGCACCTGAATGCAAGAACCAACTTCTCTGGTTGAAATGTGGCATTAGTCAAACATGTATTCCAGTGTCAAAATTGACCAAAATGTGTAAGTATGATAATTTTGGGCATAAAGTCAGTATTATTCCAAAACAAAGTAGTGTGATATTTGTCTAACGAGTTCGTCACGACTTATTTGGGGTTGGGTTTTGATTTCAATCATGCCCACTATAAAGGGATTGTAGCGCCTACGGAGAATTGTCATGCACCGAGAAACAGCGGTGCAGATTGCGCTCTATCTAATCATACCGAAGAACACATACAGTTAGACAGACCTGCCCACAGACCTGCACCTCGGACTTGTTTACATAAGACAACACATTAACAAATGGTGGAGTTGGTTTTGCATGGCCCCAGGCGCCGATGCCCCGGGTGGGTAGAGATTTCACATTAAGGACCAATGGAATGGTCTAAAATGAGCAAACTCTGCCTACCCGGGGGCACCGGGCCATGCAAAATGAACTTGACCATTATTATGTTGAAAGAAAACTTGGCCCAGAAGCCCTTTATGAAGTGGCCACTTGCTGTGGTGTTTGATAGGGATCACTCTAGTCTGCCTAGTGCTCGACTTGGACTGAAATAGGTGCCGGTAGCCTACTCCTTTTGGGTGCCGGTACTGTTTATATTTAGGTGCAGGAACTCCATAATGCTTTTGAGATAATATTCTAGAAGAGGTGCAGGAACTCAAGCAGTTGACCTCTTGCACAAGTCAAGCACAGTCTGAGAATTGACTGGAGATGATGCGTGCACTTGTATCCCAACTGCCACTTGTCAATATTCCAAAATCCTGAACCCATTAGTGAGTATCTTGTATCCTGCCATGACTTGCTTTGTTATTTATTTTTCCTTTATTTTACTAGGCAAGTCAGTTAAGAACAAATTCTTATTTTCAATGATGGCCTAGAAACAGTGGGTTAACTGCCTTGTTCAGGGGCAGAACGACAGATTTTTTACCTTGTCAGCTCGGGGATTCGATCTTGCAACCTTTCGGTTACTAGTCCAATGCTCTAACCACTAGGCTACCTGCCGCTTTACATGATTCACTATGAAACAGTGCCAGAAAGACGCATACCAATAGAGAGAAAGTTGAAACAAACAGAACGGCACCGAAGCACATACCCGCCAGTGATTTGATAGGCTGATGTATCTAACGTGTCTTTCCTGCTCAATGTGCCTGCTAGCTAGCTTCATTGACAAACACAGATGGAACTTAGCCTGCTAGCTAGCTTCAGTGACAAACACAGATGGAACTTAGCCTGCTAGCTAGCTTCAGTGACAAACACAGATGGAACTTAGCCTGCTAGCTAGCTTCAGTGACAAACACAGATGGAACTTTGTCACTGAAGCTAGCTTCAGTGACAAACACAGATGGAACTTAGCCTGCTAGCTAGCTTCAGTGACAAACACAGATGGAACTTAGCCTGCTAGCTAGCTTCAGTGACAAACACAGATGGAACTTAGCCTGCTAGCTAGCTTCAGTGACAAACACAGATGGAACTTAGCCTGCTAGCTAGCTTCAGTGACAAACACAGATAGAACTTAGCCTGCTAGCTAGCTTCAGTGACAAACACAGATGGAACTTAGCCTGCTAGCTAGCTTCAGTGACAAACACAGATGGAACTTAGCCTGCTAGCTAGCTTCATTGACAAACAGAGATAGAACTTAGCCTGCTAGCTAGCTTCATTGACCAACACAGATGGAACTTAGCCTGCTAGCTAGCTTCATTGACCAACACAGATGGAACTTAGCCTGCTAGTGATTTTGGGCTCTGATAAACAGCGTGTAGCTTATGCTGTATTTACAATCGTTTGCCAGCTTGCTGATTAAGGTTGGAACGAATCAGTCCTGTGCAGCTGTTGTTTATTCATGTTCTGTATGATGTCATGTTTCATGTGGACCCCAGGTGGAGTAGCTGCTGCTTTTGCAACAGTTAAACGGGGATCCAAATGAAATACCAACTAAATAGCTCCGTGTGCGCAGCAGCAGACTGGATATTCATCTGCATTGCACTGCTATTTATCATGCACATTTTTGAACTTGAGAAATACTGCACCAAACACCTAGCTGGGATGTAAAATTGCACAACAAAAATGTCCTCAGCAAAAACGTCAAAATTAATTACAGATTTCTTGATTCATCTTAGATCAATTGTGACTATTTTGGGGAGGTGGTAGGCTAGTGGCTCTGTTGTTGCTACGGTGTCTCAAAAGCGACAGATGAAAAATTATTTCAGAGAGAAAAACAGCTCCCTTGGACCTTTTTTTAAAGGAAAATTTGATTTCAGTCTTGCGGGTGTGTTATCGTACACGGTGTGTTATCGTACACGGTGTGTTATCGTACACGGTGTGTTATCGTACACCCACATCGAACCACACCCCCAAGACTGAAATCAAAATTTTCTTTAAAAAAAGGTCAATATCAAATCATTTCTGGGTAACAATTAAGTACCTTACTGATTTCAAATAAAATGTTCACAGTAAAAAAATATGTATATCTAAAATAGCTTCTTAGCAAAGAGTAATTTCTCAAGCAAGAATTTTGCTAGGACTGTCAGAGTGGTCTGAATGGGGAGGGGAAAACTGACAACTGCCTGTTATTGGCAGAGAGGCTTGGAACTCTTTCTGATTGGTCTATTAACTAATTCACAGCATGGTGATGTAACCACAGAAGGCCAAAACCCTCATCCCACCAAAACAGGCTGAAATTTCAGGTGGTCATTCAAACAGCTTTTACACTAAAAGTGCATTATCATTTTCACAAATTCACAGTATTAGTCCAACCTCAGTGTGAAAATGTATATAAAACTCAGGAAAATCACATTTGACTGCACGGAGCCTTTAAATGAGCAACAGAAAAACAAGGGGAATCACTGAGTTCAGTTGTCCTTTAAATCTTAGCTCCGAATCTTTGCCATTATTACAACACAAACACCTGGTGGGAGGAAAAGAGACGACAGAAGACAGGTGGTTGCTATGGTTACTTGTAGGGTAGGATAGAGATGACAGAAGTCTGGTGGTTACTATGGTTTCTGTTAGGATAGAATAGAGATGACAGAAGTCTGATGGTTACTATGGTTCCTGTTAGGATAGAATAGAGATGACAGAATTCTGATGGTTACTATGGTTTCTGTTATGATAGAATAGAGATGACAGAAGTCTGATGGTTACTATGGTTTCTGTTATGATAGAATAGAGATGACAGAAGTCTGATGGTTACTATGGTTCCTGTTAGAATATAGATGACAGAATTCTGATGGTTACTATGGTTCCTGTTAGAATAGAGATGACAGAAGTCTGGTGGTTACTATGGTTCCTGTTAGGATAGAATATAGATGACAGAAGTCTGATGGTTACTATGGTTCCTGTTAGAATAGAGATGACAGAAGTCTGGTGGTTACTATGGTTCCTGTTAGGATAGAATATAGATGACAGAAGTCTGATGGTTACTATGGTTCCTGTTAGAATAGAGATGACAGAAGTCTGGTGGTTACTATGGTTCCTGTTAGGATAGAATATAGATGACAGAAGTCTGATGGTTACTATGGTTCCTGTTAGAATAGAGATGACAGAAGTCTGGTGGTTACTGTGGTTCCTGTTAGGATAGAATAGAGATGACAGAAGTCTGGTGGTTACTATGGTTTCTGTTAGGATAGAATATAGATGACAGAGGTCTGATGGTTACTATGGTTCCTGTTAGAATAGAGATGACAGAAGTCTGGTGGTTACTATGGTTCCTGTTAGGATAGAATAGAGATGACAGAAGTCTGGTGGTTACTATGGTTCCTGTTAGAATAGAGATGACAGAAGTCTGGTGGTTACTATGGTTCCTGTTAGAATAGAGATGACAGAAGTCTGGTGGTTACTATGGTTCCTGTTAGGATAGAATAGAGATGACAGAAGTCTGGTGGTTACTATGGTTTCTGTTAGGATAGAATATAGATGACAGAAGTCTGATGGTTACTATGGTTCCTGTTAGAATAGAGATGACAGAAGTCTGGTGGTTACTATGGTTCCTGTTAGAATAGAGATGACAGAAGTCTGGTGGTTACTATGGTTCCTGTTAGAATAGAGATGACAGAAGTCTGGTGGTTACTATGGTTCCTGTTAGAATAGAGATGACAGAAGTCTGGTGGTTACTATGGTTCCTGTTAGGATAGAATAGAGATGACAGAAGTCTGATGGTTACTATGGTTCCTGTTAGAATAGAGATGACAGAAGTCTGATGGTTACTATGGTTCCTGTTAGGATAGAATAGAGATGACAGAAGTCTGATGGTTGCTATGGTTCCTGTTAGGATAGAGATGACAGAAGTCTGGTGGTTACTATGGTTCCTGTTAGAATATAGATGACAGAAGTCTGGTGGTTACTATGGTTCCTGTTAGAATAGAGATGACAGAAGTCTGATGGTTACTATGGTTCCTGTTAGAATAGAGATGACAGAAGTCTGGTGGTTACTATGGTTCCTGTTAGGATAGAATAGAGATGACAGAAGTCTGATGGTTACTATGGTTCCTGTTAGAATAGAGATGACAGAAGTCTGATGGTTACTATGGTTCCTGTTAGGATAGAATAGAGATGACAGAAGTCTGATGGTTGCTATGGTTCCTGTTAGGATAGAGATGACAGAAGTCTGGTGGTTACTATGGTTCCTGTTAGAATATAGATGACAGAAGTCTGGTGGTTACTATGGTTCCTGTTAGAATAGAGATGACAGAAGTCTGATGGTTACTATGGTTCCTGTTAGAATATAGATGACAGAAGTCTGATGGTTACTATGGTTCCTGTTAGAATAGAGATGACAGAAGTCTGGTGGTTACTATGGTTCCTGTTAGGATAGAATAGAGATGACAGAAGTCTGGTGGTTACTATGGTTCCTGTTAGAATAGAGATGACAGAAGTCTGGTGGTTACTATGGTTCCTGTTAGAATAGAGATGACAGAAGTCTGGTGGTTACTATGGTTCCTGTTAGAATAGAGATGACAGAAGTCTGGTGGTTACTATGGTTCCTGTTAGAATAGAGATGACAGAAGTCTGGTGGTTACTATGGTTCCTGTTAGAATAGAGATGACAGAAGTCTGGTGGTTACTATGGTTTCTGTTAGGATAGAATAGAGATGACAGAAGTCTGATGGTTGCTATGGTTCCTGTTAGGATAGAGATGACAGAAGTCTGGTGGTTACTATGGTTCCTGTTAGAATATAGATGACAGAAGTCTGGTGGTTACTATGGTTCCTGTTAGAATAGAGATGACAGAAGTCTGATGGTTACTATGGTTCCTGTTAGAATAGAGATGACAGAAGTCTGATGGTTACTATGGTTCCTGTTAGGATAGAATAGAGATGACAGAAGTCTGATGGTTGCTATGGTTCCTGTTAGGATAGAGATGACAGAAGTCTGGTGGTTACTATGGTTCCTGTTATGATAGAATAGAGATGACAGAAGTCTGATGGTTACTATGGTTTCTGTTATGATAGAATATAGATGACAGAAGTCTGGTGGTTACTATGGTTTCTGTTAGGATAGAATAGAGATGACAGAAGTCTGATGGTTACTATGGTTCCTGTTATGATAGAATAGAGATGACAGAAGTCTGATGGTTACTATGGTTCCTGTTAGGATAGAATAGAGATGACAGAAGTCTGATGGTTACTATGGTTCCTGTTAGGATAGAATAGAGATGACAGAAGTCTGATGGTTACTATGGTTTCTGTTAGGATAGAATAGAGATGACAGAAGTCTGGTGGTTACTATGGTTTCTGTTATGATAGAATAGAGATGACAGAAGTCTGGTGGTTACTATGGTTTCTGTTAGGATAGAATAGAGATGACAGAAGTCTGGTGGTTACTATGGTTTCTGTTAGGATAGAATAGAGATGACAGAAGTCTGATGGTTACTATGGTTTCTGTTAGGATAGAGATGACAGAAGTCTGATGGTTACTATGGTTTCTGTTATGATAGAATAGAGATGACAGAAGTCTGATGGTTACTATGGTTCCTGTTAGGATAGAATAGAGATGACAGAAGTCTGGTGGTTACTATGGTTTCTGTTAGGATAGAATAGAGATGACAGAAGTATGATGGTTACTATGGTTCCTGTTAGGATAAAATAGAGATGACAGAAGTCAATTGCTTATATGCTTCACTTCCCGAAGGGAGGGATATTAGAGATAGTTGTTTATTCTGGGTATAATTCAAATGTTACTTTTATTGTGGATGTTAATACATGGCATATGGTTCTATTGATATTAGGCTACTATTATGATATTGTGGTAATTAAAACAAGAGATAGCAGAAGGATAATAATAACAGGAGGATATTCACATGCTTCTTATTAGGAAAGAAAGATGACAAACCAAATCTCTCTGAGGTCTCTTCCTCAAAAGGTAATCATGGATATGCCTTACTATCTGCAGATCATATTGTGCAAAGACAAACATTATATTATCATAAATGGGGAACCCTACTCTCCAAGGGTGTCTAAGGGGAGTTGGGATATGCAAAAAACACTAACAATTCACACGTGTATAATACACAGTTATACATGGGTGAAATAGAACAAATATAAGCACCGACCTAATTATTATTATTATTTAAAATGGGGAATTTGCGATTGTTTAATTAATGATAAAGGCTACACATTGATTTTTGAAGAATTTAACTTAGAAATGCATCATTAGCTTAATTCAACTTTCGTACGCAAATATACACTTTTTACTGCAACAATTTAGGCCTAATTGCAAACTAACACTTTATGCTATTATTATTTTTTTTTTAACTATGGATCTCAACACTCAATGACAACAGCGCGAATGTACAGGACAAACATAGATACATAGATTGGGATGTAGGTTATTATATCTAACGTTACCTGGCTTGTAGTTTGCTATGCTCTTCAGAAAGATGACCCATCTCTATCTGCAGCCGGGCCCTATCGTTAGCCAGCACGTCCAAGCTCTTCCTCGCGTCGGCCAACTCGGTCTCGTACAGCCGCCGAACGTTGGCCGTCTCCCGGGTCGTGGACTCCTCTTTCTCCTCCAGGAGAAGCAGCATTGAGGACTTGTCATTCTCCAGCTGGCGGACCCGCTCTATGTAGGCGGCCAGGCGGTCGTTCAGGTGGCTAAGCTCCTCTTTCTCCTGGCTTCGGGAGAGCCGGGTTGGGCTGGTGCTGGACGGGCCGGCGCCGCTTCGTCGGGAGGAGCGAGTTGAGCGACTGGTTGAGGTAACTGAAGCCATGGCGCGTTCTCATGTGACTGCATGCGCTGGGTTTGGGCTGAGTTTGCACCAATCATTTATGTATACACTAGATTACTTTTAGGGGGCGCTGTGTTGAAGCCACCGTGCCTCCATCTTAGCACTCCCCCAACGTTGTAAAACATTTAGGAAGCTATAGAGATGCATGTATTAATGTCTACATTCGTTTTTGCCACATTCATTATTTTACATACACCTTAATGCATACTTTTACATTCATATTATGTGAGCTAAACATACAAATAAAACATTACAAAAAATATAAAAACATTACAAGTAAAACAAGTATACTTTTTAGAGATAGCTAATGTTACTGTCCCCAACATTACAAAATAAGTACTTAAATACATGTAATTTTGTCCTTGAAACAATTAATTGAAATACTGTAGAATTCCATTCATTCCTGTGGAGGACTGCTCCTACTGGGGTGTGCTCTCAATGGCCAATAGATAGAATTGCATTCCAGGATTTATATACATTATTGGTTTGCACTGAGTTCTACTTCTTCTCTGGTATAATGGTGGTCCGCAAACAAACGTTTGAGGTGAATGCTGACACCTACTGTGCTGGAGGTGGTGGCGCAGAGGAATGGAGAATAAATGAATAATCAGTGTATGTTCTAAATAAACGGAGGGCATCCGTAGAAGATCGTGGAATAAGCAGGTACGTGTAAAGCCTACCAATGACAAAAGAAACGTGCATTACACTTATTAGAGATTTCACATGACATTCCTATACAATTAAATGTTGTAAGAGTGTGGAGGTGCATTACTAGAAACAAATATTGTAGTCATCTGATTGTGAATTTTAAGGTCATTGGTCCATTTTAATTAATTGTTTGCTCTGATTAGTTGCAGGAGTGGCTCTGGAAAATGCGCCCATTCAGTTCGATTAAATGTTTGCTATGTTCTGTAACGGCTTGTACTGAACGTTCTTGAACAGACTTTGATGTATGTTTGCTCCATTTGGTGGGTGTGGCTTGATGCGAGTGATGTATTTAAAGGGCAGCGGTGCATTTTGAACCCCCAACCCCTCCTTGTTGTGAAACTGGTCATTCAGAACAGCACCATTTCCGTTTAATTGAACGTTTCAGTATGTTTTTTCGTACTGGACGCAGCCCTGACCTACTGTAGCAGCAAACCTACTTTCATTGGGGGGATTCGATTAATCTGGCCGGGCGCCCGGGTTGGCGTGTTGTGCATCGAGTTAAAGTTGATTGCATTAGTTTTGGAACCGAGCTGCCTCCTGTGCGTGAGCCAGGCGCCCCGTTCAAATCCCACGGTGAAGTCGTCTAAAAAAAGTGACATAATTATGAGTAGGATTCTGTGTTTTCACATGCAAAAGTGATTCGTTTTGATACAAATGCTTACGTGCCTTCCCAATGAAAACTAGTTTGAAAATGCAAACGTATATGCTGCCTTCATGTTGACAACATGGCCGATCGGCGCAGATTATTGTTCCATTTGAGAAGGGCGCTTTGTTCATAGATTTTGGGCGGAGTAAACCCTCTCGCTTTGCCTCTTTCTCTCTGTTGTAACATATGCACAAATATGAATAGAACATTGTAACAACCACAGGTTTTATGACAGGGCAGGATCAATGGAGACCACACCTGGATGCTGGTAATGGAATCACACAACACAGGATTATCACAAAATATATATTTTATTACAAAGATGTTTAAAATAGTACACAAGCTGTAGGGGCTGGCGGGCTTAGAATGGCAGTTTCAGTGTTTTCAATACAAAAGGCTGATATAATAATTTCAGTGTAACACGCAATATTCAATTCTTCAGTAATGTAGCTCAGGCACAGCAAATGTCAAGATATCAAGTTCAGCAGAGCAAACTTCACACAACATGTCTTGTAAGGTAGGGGCCTATTTCCAAAAGGGTCTCAATGTTGTAAACACTGAAAGTGCTTCATGCAATAAATATTCAAGCACTTGTACAATATAAATACATGAAATATGTCCCATCTGATTACTGTCATTTGTCACTGGTTAGATAAGAATGCTGGACAAGCTGCCTCTTTGTCCCAAACTCTCCTGACTCCTGGCTCTCATGCGTCCCTCCAGCTCTCAAACTCACTTGACTCAACATGCTGGCTCTCAGGGTCCCTCCAAATGCAAGAAGATGGAGCAGATGGAGGGGCTCTTTGCGGATCACGGTTACCCTGAGAAGAACTGAGAAGTTCAGATGTAAATTGGGGAACATGCTAAGAACCTACAAACAGGCCAAAGAACAGGCCAAGGGAGAACCACTTGGCTGTGTTTTGAGGTTAATGTCTCTCTGGTGCATAGGGTTATGATTAACACAATATGATCTTCAGTATTTCTTATTACTCTCAGGTAATGAATGACATACAGTTTATAAATCATTTACTATTTATTCTAACATAAGTTGAAACAAAAAAACATATTTTGGTGTTCACACGTGTATTTGTTTGATTTACAAAGTCTGCACAGGACCAAGAAAAAAATCTAAACTGAAATTGAGACGGTTGGTTCTATTCTTATGCATTTCACTGTTCTTGTGCATGTGACAATAACACTTGAACTTGAGAAGGTGGTTCGAGACCTCAATGCTGGAGGCAGTGGCTGCCATGCAGCACATTCTTCAGCAGATGCTTATAAGTCAGGAAGAAAGGGTTACACTGTTGAAAAGGAAAACAAATTATGCTTGACATTCCTTCTTGTCTGTCTTCACTATCCCAGGTGTTTTCCCATTATGTCTATTTGGAGTGTTTATCTCCTTTATGGTGTAACCATTGAACACCTCTAACAGCAGACATGCAGGTGGTAAACTTGTTTCTAAAATGCTGCTTTCACTTTGTGCAAAGTACAACCCTTTAACCAGCCTGAGTGTGGTGTTTCTTTGTCAACGACAGGCAGTCTGGATATGGAATCTTTATCCGATTTGAATCAGGCACAGGATGACAGGAGGTAGTTTGTTGGACCGAGGTTCCCAGACGGATTTGGGCATGAAACGATGCCTGTCAGACAGATCAGTTTCGTCATCTTCAAAAAATGCAGCCAGTTTCAATTGTCTGTGGTTGGAACTTATCTCTGTGCGTAGTTGTGTCTTGCAGCCCCATGTAATGCCCAGCGTTGGGATAAATGACAAACCTCGTCGTGGTAAAGTAATCTGAGCCAATGTCGGGCGGAAGTGACTGGATAGGGCCCCTTGGCACCCAGATTGATGCGCTGGGGAACACTCGCGCCGCCGGGTTGAACAGAAGGCGAACACTCTTGTTGTGGGACTGAGTCGTGCCCTTGTCCTTCCTGTTAAGACCAAAGGACAGGACCACCTTCCTCACCTAGGGAAAACATCCTTCCTTGTGGTCCCTCCCAACTTCCTGCCAGTAGGAAAGGAAGTCACTGGAAGCCCCCAAATGCACCACCCGTCTGATGTCGTCCACCTGGATGCCCATGCCGAATGCCACTGTGGCCACCACACACCTGATGTGGCCATTGCCTGAAGGGAAGTCTGACAGAATGTGCTCCTAGGTCTCTGGGTCTGTCTGGCTGTGAAACATCTACACCATTCTGGTGTCTATGCACTGAGTTTCTCCAGGCATACAGGTCCCAGTGCTTCCCGAAGGCGGAAGTAAACTTCTGTGAACCGTTTAATGGTCCTGCAGACATCAAAGACAAGTAATATTGGAACATTAATTCATTCCTACATACATTCCTACATGTCTTTTTTTACATGAAGGAATATGGCAATTGCATCATTTATAGTTACGACAGTGGATGTACTGTACTGCATGCTGCATAACACAACATTTCAGTGCCTCTAAAAGGGTGTAGGTTCCCTTGGACTCAACAAATCTGCAGTACACTATGACCTTGGTTGCTTCTCTGCCACTTTCTCTCAATATATCCACCAACCATGGCCCCTCAACTACAATGTTGATGCTATGGACGGACAGTTAGATTTTGGGTCTGTCTTGGATCTGATGTTACACAAGCCCAGTTGTATAGTTACTGTAGCATCCGCATCATGGAACATGTGACAATGAAACATGCAATAATTTCACAATCATGGGTTGGAAAAAAGCACTGTATAAGCTATAACTAATAAAGGAGGAAGTAGCCACAATCACAGACTAGGAAGAACAGTCATCATCTCAACGGAGCTCATGGAGCGGTCCATGCGCTCAATGGACTCCGCCATCTTCTAGTGAGCATCAGGACGGGTGCTGAAATTATACTTCTTACAGAAGGGATTTTAAGGTACTCCTCTCCAAAGGATGTGAGCCCCTGTTAAACAGACAGACCAGTGGAAGAGGATTTAGGAATTTCCGATGAAATTTGGCAGTATGCTTCAGAGATACATTCTTCATCTATATGTCTGAGACATGCTGTAATACAATTTAAAATAGTGCTTCAGCTGCATTGGTCAAAGGCAAAATGATCCAAGTTGAGACCAGAAATAGATCCCACTTGTGACCGATGTATTAAAGAAGGCTCCTGCTACCGTATTTCACATGCTTTGGACAATACACGAAATGTATTGATTTCTGTAAGTCCATTTCTGAGATGTTTTCCAAGGTACTGGAGAGGCCTATAGAACCTTCTGCCTTTGTTGCAGTGGAGACTCCTCAGAAGAGGAACGAGAGGACCATCCTCCACAGTGAATTTCATAAAAACACATTAAAAAAGTTATTATTTTTAGAATAGACTATACTAAATATTTATTTACGTCACCAAATAATTCATTAAAACACACTGTTTTGCAATGAAGGTCTACAGAATCCTCAGCAGCACTCTGTAGGGTAGCACCATGGTATAGCCAGCAGACCGCTAGCTTCTGTCCTCCTCTGGGTACATTGACTTCAATACAAAAGCTAGTAGGCTCATGGTTCTCACCCCGTTCCATAGACTTACACAGTAGTTATGACAACTTCCCGGAGGAGGTCCTCCAACCTGTCAGAGCTCTTGCAGAATAAACTGACATGTTGTCCACCCAATCAAAGGATCAGATAATTAATCTACTACTGAAAGCATAAGCTACAGCTAGCTATCACTGCAGTGCATAAAATGTGTTGAGTAGTTGACTCAAAGAGAGAGAGAGACTATATTTGAACAGTTTTGAAAAAATGTCTTTCTTCCAAAATTAAGGAGAAGCAGAGAGAGAGAGAGTATATTTTTTTCACTTACTTAGCTAGCTAGTTTAGCCTACTCAAACACCCGGCTCAAACAGAGAGGGAGGCTATGTTAGCTAGTTGGCTATGGCTATCCAACACTGGAACTCTTCCAAGTCAACGAAAGCTTTTGGTTTTATTACTGCCAGTG
>NW_027256308.1:0-15817 GCF_045679555.1 Salvelinus alpinus
GGAAGGAGGAAGGGGAGAGAGAGTAGATGGTGGGACAGAGGTAGGAAGGAGGAAGGGGAGAGAGAGTAGATGGTGGGACAGAGGTAGGAAGGAGGAAGGGAGAGAGAGTAGATGGTGGGACAGAGGTAGGAAGGAGGAAGGGGAGAGAGAGTAGATGGTGGGACAGAGGTAGGAAGGAGGAAGGGGAGAGAGAGTAGATGGTGGGACAGAGGTAGGAAGGAGGAAGGGGAGAGAGAGTAGATGGTGGGACAGAGGTAGGAAGGAGGAAGGGGAGAGAGAGTAGATGGTGGGACAGAGGTAGGAAGGAGGAAGGGGAGAGAGAGTAGATGGTGGGACAGAGGTAGGAAGGAGGAAGGGGAGAGAGAGTAGATGGTGGGACAGAGGTAGGAAGGAGGAAGGGGGAGAGAGAGTAGATGGTGGGACAGAGGTAGGAAGGAGGAAGGGGAGAGAGAGAGAGATGGTGGGACAGAGGTAGGAAGGAGGAAGGGGAGAGAGAGTAGATGGTGGGACAGAGGTAGGAAGGAGGAAGGGGAGAGAGAGTAGATGGTGGGACAGAGGTAGGAAGGAGGAAGGGGAGAGAGAGTAGATGGTGGGACAGAGGTAGGAAGGAGGAAGGGGAGAGAGAGTAGATGGTGGGACAGAGGTAGGAAGGAGGAAGGGAGAGAGAGTAGATGGTGGGACAGAGGTAGGAAGGAGGAAGGGGAGAGAGAGTAGATGGTGGGACAGAGGTAGGAAGGAGGAAGGGGAGAGAGAGTAGATGGTGGGAGAGAGGTAGGAAGGAGGAAGGGGAGAGAGAGTAGATGGTGGGGGGACGGTAGGAAGGAGGAAGGGAGAGAGAGGGATGGTGGGACAGAGAGGAGAGGAGAGTAGATGGTGGGACAGAGGTAGGAAGGAGGAAGGGGGAGAGAGAGTAGATGGTGGGACAGAGGTAGGAAGGAGGAAGGGGAGAGAGAGTAGATGGTGGGACAGAGGTAGGAAGGAGGAAGGGGAGAGAGAGTAGATGGTGGGACAGAGGTAGGAAGGAGGAAGGGGAGAGAGAGTAGATGGTGGGACAGAGGTAGGAAGGAGGAAGGGGAGAGAGAGTAGATGGTGGGGACAGAGGTAGGAAGGAGGAAGGGAGAGAGAGTAGATGGTGGGACAGAGGTAGGAAGGAGGAAGGGGAGAAGAGTAGATGGTGGGACAGAGGTAGGAAGGAGGAAGGGGAGAGAGAGTAGATGGTGGGACAGAGGTAGGAAGGAGGAAGGGAGAGAGAGTAGATGGTGGACAGAGGTAGGAAGGAGGAAGGGGAGAGAGAGTAGATGGTGGGACAGAGGTAGGAAGGAGGAAGGGGAGAGAGAGTAGATGGTGGGACAGAGGTAGGAAGGAGGAAGGGAGAGAGAGTAGATGGTGGGACAGAGGTAGGAAGGAGGAAGGGGAGAGAGAGTAGATGGTGGGACAGAGGTAGGAAGGAGGAAGGGGAGAGAGAGTAGATGGTGGGACAGAGGTAGGAAGGAGGAAGGGGAGAGAGAGTAGATGGTGGGACAGAGGTAGGAAGGAGGAAGGGGAGAGAGAGTAGATGGTGGGACAGAGGTAGGAAGGAGGAAGGGGAGAGAGAGTAGATGGTGGGACAGAGGTAGGAAGGAGGAAGGGGAGAGAGAGTAGATGGTGGGACAGAGGTAGGAAGGAGGAAGGGGAGAGAGAGTAGATGGTGGGACAGAGGTAGGAAGGAGGAAGGGGGAGAGAGAGTAGATGGTGGGACAGAGGTAGGAAGGAGGAAGGGGAGAGAGAGTAGATGGTGGGACAGAGGTAGGAAGGAGGAAGGGGAGAGAGAGTAGATGGTGGGACAGAGGTAGGAAGGAGGAAGGGGAGAGAGAGTAGATGGTGGGACGAGAGGTAGGAAGGAGGAAGGGGAGAGAGAGTAGATGGTGGGACAGAGGTAGGAAGGAGGAAGGGAGAGAGAGTAGATGGTGGGACAGAGGTAGGAAGGAGGAAGGGGAGAGAGAGTAGATGGTGGGACAGAGGTAGGAAGGAGGAAGGGGAGAGAGAGTAGATGGTGGGACAGAGGTGAGGGAAGGAGGAAGGGGAGAGAGAGTAGATGGTGGGACAGAGGTAGGAAGGAGGAAGGGGAGAGAGAGTAGATGGTGGGACAGAGGTAGGAGGAGGGGGGAGAGAGAGATGGTGGGACAGAGGTAGGAAGGAGGAAGGGGAGAGAGTAGATGGTGGGACAGAGGTAGGAAGGAGGAAGGGGAGAGAGAGTAGATGGTGGGACAGAGGTAGGAAGGAGGAAGGGGAGAGAGAGTAGATGGTGGGACAGAGGTAGGAAGGAGGAAGGGGAGAGAGAGTAGATGGTGGGACAGAGGTAGGAAGGAGGAAGGGAGAGAGAGTAGATGGTGGGCAGAGGTAGGAAGGAGGAAGGGGAGAGAGAGTAGATGGTGGGACAGAGGTAGGAAGGAGGAAGGGGAGAGAGAGTAGATGGTGGGACAGAGGTAGGAAGGAGGAAGGGGAGAGAGAGTAGATGGTGGGACAGAGGTAGGAAGGAGGAAGGGAGAGAGAGTAGATGGTGGGACAGAGGTAGGAAGGAGGAAGGGGAGAGAGAGTAGATGGTGGGACAGAGGTAGGAAGGAGGAAGGGGAGAGAGAGTAGATGGTGGGACAGAGGTAGGAAGGAGGAAGGGGAGAGAGAGTAGATGGTGGGACAGAGGTAGGAAGGAGGAAGGGGAGAGAGAGTAGATGGTGGGACAGAGGTAGGAAGGAGGAAGGGAGAGAGAGTAGATGGTGGGACAGAGGTAGGAAGGAGGAAGGGGAGAGAGAGTAGATGGTGGGACAGAGGTAGGAAGGAGGAAGGGGAGAGAGAGTAGATGGTGGGACAGAGGTAGGAAGGAGGAAGGGAGAGAGAGTAGATGGTGGGACAGAGGTAGGAAGGAGGAAGGGGAGAGAGAGTAGATGGTGGGACAGAGGTAGGAAGGAGGAAGGGGAGAGAGAGTAGATGGTGGGACAGAGGTAGGAAGGAGGAAGGGGAGAGAGAGTAGATGGTGGGACAGAGGTAGGAAGGAGGAAGGGGAGAGAGAGTAGATGGTGGGACAGAGGTAGGAAGGAGGAAGGGGAGAGAGAGTAGATGGTGGGACAGAGGTAGGAAGGAGGAAGGGGAGAGAGAGTAGATGGTGGGACAGAGGTAGGAAGGAGGAAGGGGAGAGAGAGTAGATGGTGGGACAGAGGTAGGAAGGAGGAAGGGGAGAGAGAGTAGATGGTGGGACAGAGGTAGGAAGGAGGAAGGGGAGAGAGAGTAGATGGTGGGACAGAGGTAGGAAGGAGGAAGGGGAGAGAGAGTAGATGGTGGGACAGAGGTAGGAAGGAGGAAGGGGAGAGAGAGTAGATGGTGGGACAGAGGTAGGAAGGAGGAAGGGGAGAGAGAGTAGATGGTGGGACAGAGGTAGGAAGGAGGAAGGGGAGAGAGAGTAGATGGTGGGACAGAGGTAGGAAGGAGGAAGGGGAGAGAGAGTAGATGGTGGGACAGAGGTAGGAAGGAGGAAGGGGAGAGAGAGGTAGATAGGTGGGACAGAGGTAGGAAGGAGGAAGGGGAGAGAGAGTAGATGGTGGGACAGAGGTAGGAAGGAGGAAGGGGAGAGAGAGTAGATGGTGGGACAGAGGTAGGAAGGAGGAAGGGGAGAGAGAGTAGATGGTGGGACAGAGGTAGGAAGGAGGAAGGGGAGAGAGAGTAGATGGTGGGACAGAGGTAGGAAGGAGGAAGGGGAGAGAGAGTAGATGGTGGGACAGAGGTAGGAAGGAGGAAGGGGAGAGAGAGTAGATGGTGGGACAGAGGTAGGAAGGAGGAAGGGGAGAGAGAGTAGATGGTGGGACAGAGGTAGGAAGGAGGAAGGGGAGAGAGAGTAGATGGTGGGACAGAGGTAGGAAGGAGGAAGGGGAGAGAGAGTAGATGGTGGGACAGAGGTAGGAAGGAGGAAGGGAGAGAGAGTAGATGGTGGGACAGAGGTAGGAAGGAGGAAGGGGAGAGAGAGTAGATGGTGGGACAGAGGTAGGAAGGAGGAAGGGGAGAGAGAGTAGATGGTGGGACAGAGGTAGGAAGGAGGAAGGGGAGAGAGAGTAGATGGTGGGACAGAGGTAGGAAGGAGGAAGGGGAGAGAGAGTAGATGGTGGGACAGAGGTAGGAGGAGGGGGGGGAGGTAGAGGAGGAGGAGGAAGGGAGAGAGAGTAGATGGTGGGACAGAGGTAGGAAGGAGGAAGGGGAGAGAGAGTAGATGGTGGGACAGAGGTAGGAAGGAGGAAGGGGAGAGAGAGTAGATGGTGGGACAGAGGTAGGAAGGAGGAAGGGGAGAGAGAGTAGATGGTGGGACAGAGGTAGGAAGGAGGAAGGGGAGAGAGAGTAGATGGTGGGACAGAGGTAGGAAGGAGGAAGGGAGAGAGAGAGTAGATGGTGGGACAGAGGTAGGAAGGAGGAAGGGAGAGAGAGTAGATGGTGGGACAGAGGTAGGAAGGAGGAAGGGGAGAGAGAGTAGATGGTGGGACAGAGGTAGGAAGGAGGAAGGGAGAGAGAGTAGATGGTGGGACAGAGGTAGGAAGGAGGAAGGGGAGAGAGAGTAGATGGTGGGACAAGGAGGAAGGAGGAAGGGGAGAGAGTAGATGGTGGCAGAGGTAGGAAGGAGGAAGGGAGAGAGAGTAGATGGTGGGACAGAGGTAGGAAGGAGGAAGGGGAGAGAGAGTAGATGGTGGGACAGAGGTAGGAAGGAGGAAGGGGAGAGAGAGTAGATGGTGGGACAGAGGTAGGAAGGAGGAAGGGGAGAGAGAGTAGATGGTGGGACAGAGGTAGGAAGGAGGAAGGGGAGAGAGAGTAGATGGTGGGACAGAGGTAGGAAGGAGGAAGGGGAGAGAGAGTAGATGGTGGGACAGAGGTAGGAAGGAGGAAGGGGAGAGAGAGTAGATGGTGGGACAGAGGTAGGAAGGAGGAAGGGGAGAGAGAGTAGATGGTGGGACAGAGGTAGGAAGGAGGAAGGGGAGAGAGAGTAGATGGTGGGACAGAGGTAGGAAGGAGGAAGGGGAGAGAGAGTAGATGGTGGGACAGAGGTAGGAAGGAGGAAGGGGAGAGAGAGTAGATGGTGGGACAGAGGTAGGAAGGAGGAAGGGGAGAGAGAGTAGATGGTGGGACAGAGGTAGGAAGGAGGAAGGGGAGAGAGAGTAGATGGTGGGACAGAGGTAGGAAGGAGGAAGGGGAGAGAGAGTAGATGGTGGGACAGAGGTAGGAAGGAGGAAGGGGAGAGAGAGTAGATGGTGGGACAGAGGTAGGAAGGAGGAAGGGGAGAGAGAGTAGATGGTGGGACAGAGGTAGGAAGGAGGAAGGGGAGAGAGAGTAGATGGTGGGACAGAGGTAGGAAGGAGGAAGGGAGAGAGAGTAGATGGTGGGACAGAGGTAGGAAGGAGGAAGGGAGAGAGAGTAGATGGTGGGACAGAGGTAGGAAGGAGGAAGGGGAGAGAGAGTAGATGGTGGGACAGAGGTAGGAAGGAGGAAGGGAGAGAGAGTAGATGGTGGGACAGAGGTAGGAAGGAGGAAGGGGAGAGAGAGTAGATGGTGGGACAGAGGTAGGAAGGAGGAAGGGGAGAGAGAGTAGATGGTGGGACAGAGGTAGGAAGGAGGAAGGGGAGAGAGAGTAGATGGTGGGACAGAGGTAGGAAGGAGGAAGGGGAGAGAGAGTAGATGGTGGGACAGAGGTAGGAAGGAGGAAGGGGAGAGAGAGTAGATGGTGGGACAGAGGTAGGAAGGAGGAAGGGAGAGAGAGTAGATGGTGGGACAGAGGTAGGAAGGAGGAAGGGGAGAGAGAGTAGATGGTGGGACAGAGGTAGGAAGGAGGAAGGGGAGAGAGAGTAGATGGTGGGACAGAGGTAGGAAGGAGGAAGGGGAGAGAGAGTAGATGGTGGGACAGAGGTAGGAAGGAGGAAGGGGAGAGAGAGTAGATGGTGGGACAGAGGTAGGAAGGAGGAAGGGGAGAGAGAGTAGATGGTGGGACAGAGGTAGGAAGGAGGAAGGGGAGAGAGAGTAGATGGTGGGACAGAGGTAGGAAGGAGGAAGGGGAGAGAGAGTAGATGGTGGGACAGAGGTAGGAAGGAGGAAGGGGAGAGAGAGTAGATGGTGGGACAGAGGTAGGAAGGAGGAAGGGGAGAGAGAGTAGATGGTGGGACAGAGGTAGGAAGGAGGAAGGGGAGAGAGAGTAGATGGTGGGACAGAGGTAGGAAGGAGGAAGGGAGAGAGAGTAGATGGTGGGACAGAGGTAGGAAGGAGGAAGGGGAGAGAGAGTAGATGGTGGGACAGAGGTAGGAAGGAGGAAGGGGAGAGAGAGTAGATGGTGGGACAGAGGTAGGAAGGAGGAAGGGGAGAGAGAGTAGATGGTGGGACAGAGGTAGGAAGGAGGAAGGGGAGAGAGAGTAGATGGTGGGACAGAGGTAGGAAGGAGGAAGGGGAGAGAGAGTAGATGGTGGGACAGAGGTAGGAAGGAGGAAGGGGAGAGAGAGTAGATGGTGGGACAGAGGTAGGAAGGAGGAAGGGGAGAGAGAGTAGATGGTGGGACAGAGGTAGGAAGGAGGAAGGGGAGAGAGAGTAGATGGTGGGACAGAGGTAGGAAGGAGGAAGGGGAGAGAGAGTAGATGGTGGGACAGAGGTAGGAAGGAGGAAGGGGAGAGAGAGTAGATGGTGGGACAGAGGTAGGAAGGAGGAAGGGGAGAGAGAGATTTAGATGAAGATGAGATCTCACAGTCTCATGTCAGAATTAGACGTTCATCCATTTTTCTCAAATGTCAAATTTCCACGTGTTTAAGGTTACGTTCAGGCATTAACTGTGACTTTTTTAAGGTTAGGGGTAAGTTCAGGCATTAAATCCAAATTCTTAAAGTTAGGCATTAACTCTACGGGATCGGTCCCCATCCCACCCCCGTCCAGCTAACGTAGGCTAATGCAATTAGCATGAGGTTGTAAGTAACAAGAACATTTCCCGGGACATAGACATATCTGATATTGGCAGAAAGCTTAAATTCTTGTTAATCTAACTGCACTGTCCAATTTACAGTAGCTATTACAGTGAAATAATACCATGCTATTGTTTGAGGAGAGTGCACAGTTATGAAATTGAAAAATGTATTAATAAAACATGAGACACATTTGGGCAGTCTTGATACAACATTTTGAACAGAAATATAAAGGTTCATTGGATCAGTCTAAAACGTTGCACATACACTGCTGCCATCTAGTGGCCAAAATCTAAATGGCACTTTAACTGGAATAATATATTGTGACCTTTCTCTTGCATTTCAAAAACACACGTTTTTTTCTCTGTATTATATTTTACCAGATCTAATGTGTTACAGTATATTATCCGACTGTGAATGGTTAAGGTTGTCAGGTTTTGGCCAGGACTGTTCAGGTTTTGGTCACTAGATGTCCCCATTGCACCTTTTTTGTACCTTTTGTTTTTTCCTTGCTCTAATTATTGTTTGCACCTGTGTGTCGTTCCCTTGTTAGTATTTAAACCCTGTGTGTTCCTCAGTTCTTGGCTCAGTGTTTGTATGTTAGCACCCAGCCTTGTTGTGAACATATATTTCTCTTATTGGATTTTCCAGAGGTTCTCTGGTTTAGTGCTTGTGTATTTTTGAGTAGTCTTTTGAGGTTTGTTTTTCCCTGCTGTTTTTACCACTTTGTGGAGTTTCTTTGTATTTTGGAGGATATCCATTTTGTGCCTCTTGGCTTTATTTTTGGATGTGGTGGATTTATATTCTTTGCCTGAAGATCTTGTCCTTTTATTAAACCACCATCTCTAGTACTGCTGAGTCTGCCTCATCTTCTGGGTTCTGCCGACTATTAGTGACTGTTTCTCTCACCGGGTCCTGACAAAGGTCACCTGTGACTGCCAGCTCTGACGCTATAGAGAGGCTTACCTCACCCCTCTGTGACTGCCAACTCTGACGCTATAGAGAGGCTTACCTCACCCCTCTGTGACTGCCAGCTCTGACGCTATAGAGAGGCTTACCTCACCCCTCTGTGACTGCCAGCTCTGACGCTATAGAGAGGCTTACCTCACCACACTGTGACTGCCAGCTCTGACGCTATAGAGAGGCTTACCTCACCCCTCTGTGACTGCCAGCTCTGACGCTATAGAGAGGCTTACCTCACCCCTCTGTGACTGCCAGCTCTGACACTATAGAGAGGCTTACCTCACCCCTCTGTGACTGCCAGCTCTGACGCTATAGAAAGGCTTACCTCACCCCTCTGTGACTGCCAGCTCTGAAGCTATAGAGAGGCTTACCTCACCCCTCTGTGACTGCCAGCTCTGAAGCTATAGAGAGGCTTACCTCACCCCTCTGTGACTGCCAGCTCTGACGCTATAAAGAGGCTTACCTCACCCCTCTGTGACTGCCAGCTCTGAAGCTATTGAGAGGCTTACCTCACCCCTCTGTGACTGCCAGCTCTGACGCTATAGAGAGGTTTACCTCACGCCTCTGTGACTGCCAGCTCTGAAGCTATAGAGAGGCTTACCTCACCCCTCTGTGACTGCCAGCTCTGAAGCTATAGAGAGGCTTACCTCACCCCTCTGTGACTGCCAGCTCTGAAGCTATAGAGAGGCTTACCTCACCCCTCTGTGACTGCCAGCTCTGAAGCTATAGAGAGGCTTACCTCACCCCTCTGTGACTGCCAGCTCTGACGCTATAGAGAGGCTTACCTCACCCCTCTGTGACTGCCAGCTCTGACGCTATAGAGAGGCTTACCTCACCCCTCTGTGACTGCCAGCTCTGACGCTATAGAGAGGCTTACCTCACCCCTCTGTGACTGCCAGCTCTGACACAGTGGCCATATGTAACACAAACACACCTCTACTGTTTTTTGGCAGAAGCTCACTGTTACCCTACCGACTCTCCCTCCTACCTCCCCCTCTCCACTTCTCAACCTGCTACTCGTTCCTGGCACTAATTTACTTCCTGATGGTTGGTCTGTGACACGCAGGAATTTGTTGTCATGAATGTTGTTCTGGAGGCAGCTCTGCAGAGTGGTCACTAGCTGGCACAGCCACAAAGTCATAAAATCTGATTTTTAAACATAACCTTAATCACACTGCTAACTATAATGCCTAACCCTAACCTTAAATTAAGACCAAAAAAGTTAACTTTTGTTTTCATTAATTGTTATGATTTAGCCAATTTTGACTTTGGAGCCGCACCATCTATCGGAAATAACTCAGTCTGCCTCCAGGGCAATATTCAGGGAAATCTCTCTGTCTCTCTGTCTCTCTGTCTCTCTCTCTCTCTCTCTCTCTCTCTCTCTCTCTCTCTCTCTCTCTCTCTCTCTGTCTCTGTCTCTGTCTCTGTCTCTGTCTCTCTCTATGTCTCTCAATTCAATTCAATTCAATTCAAGGGGCTTTATTGGCATGGGAAACATGTGTTAACATTGCCAAAGCAAGTGAGGTAGGTAATATACAAAAGTCAAATAAACAATAAAAATGAACAGTAAACATTACACATACAGAAGTTTCAAAACAATAAAGACATTACAAATGTCATATTATATATATGCAGTGTTGTAACAATGTACAAATGGTTAAAGCACACAAGTTAAAATAAATAAACATAAATATGGGTTGTATTTACAGTGGTGTTTGTTCTTCACTGGTTGCCCTTTTCTTGTGGCAACAGGTCACAAATCTTGCTGCTGTGATGGCACACTGTGGAATTTCACCCAGTAGATATGGGAGTTTATCAAAATTGGATTTGTTTTCGAATTCTTTGTGGATCTGTGTAATCTGAGGGAAATATGTCTCTCTAATATGGTCATACATTGGGCAGGAGGTTAGGAAGTGCAGCTCAGTTTCCACCTCATTTTGTGGGCAGTGTGCACATAGCCTGTCTTCTCTTGAGAGCCATGTCTGCCTACGGCGGCCTTTCTCAATAGCAAGGCTATGCTCACTGAGTCTGTACATAGTCAAAGCTTTCCTTAAGTTTGGGTCAGTCACAGTGGTCAGGTATTCTGCCACTGTGTACTCTCTGTTTAGGGCCAAATAGCATTCTAGTTTGCTCTGTTTTTTTGTTAATTCTTTCCAATGTGTCAAGTAATTATCTTTTTGTTTTCTCATGATTTGGTTGGGTCTAATTGTGCTGTTGTCCTGGGGCTCTGTGGGGTGTGTTTGTGTTTGTGAACAGAGCCCTAGGACCAGCTTGCTTAGGGGACTCTTCTCCAGGTTCATCTCTCTGTAGGTGATGGCTTTGTTATGGAAGGTTTGGGAATCGCTTCCTTTTAGGTGGTTGTAGAATTTAACGGCTCTTTTCTGGATTTTGATAATTAGTGGGTATCGGCCTAATTCTGCTCTGCATGCATTATTTGGTGTTCTACGTTGTACACGGAGGATATTTTTGCAGAATTCTGCATGCAGAGTCTCAATTTGGTGTTTGTCCCATTTTGTGAAATCTTGGTTGGTGAGCGGACCCCAGACCTCACAACCATAAAGGGCAATGGGCTCTATGACTGATTCAAGTATTTTTAGCCAGATCTTAATTGGTATGTTGAAATTTATGTTCCTTTTGATGGCATAGAAGGCCCTTCTTGCCTTGTCTCTCAGATCGTTCACAGCTTTGTGGAAGTTACCTGTGGTGCTGATGTTTAGGCCGAGGTATGTATAGTTTTTTGTGTGCTCTAGGGCAACGGTGTCTAGATGGAATTTGTGGTCCTGGTGACTGGACCTTTTTTGGAACACCATTATTTTGGTCTTACTGAGATTTACTGTCAGGGCCCAGGTCTGACAGAATCTGTGCAGAAGATCTAGGTGCTGCTGTAGGCCCTCCTTGGTTGGTGACAGAAGCACCAGATCATCAGCAAACAGTAGACATTTGACTTCGGATTCTAGTAGGGTGAGACCGGGTGCTGCAGACTGTTCTAGTGCCCGCGCCAATTCGTTGATATATATGTTGAAGAGGGTGGGGCTTAAGCTGCATCCCTGTCTCACCCCACGACCCTGTGTGAAGAAATGTGTGTGTTTTTTGCCAATTTTAACCGCACACTTGTTGTTTGTGTACATGGATTTTATAATGTCGTATGTTTTACCCCCAACACCACTTTCCATCAATTTGTATAGCAGACCCTCATGCCAAATTGAGTCGAAGGCTTTTTTGAAATCAACAAAGCATGAGAAGACTTTGCCTTTGTTTTGGTTTGTTTGGTTGTCAATTAGGGTGTGTAGGGTGAATACATGGTCTGTTGTACGGTAATTTGGTAAAAAGCCAATTTGACATTTGCTCAGTACATTGTTTTCATTGAGGAAATGTACGAGTCTGCTGTTAATGATAATGCAGAGGATTTTCCCAAGGTTACTGTTGACGCATATTCCACGGTAGTTATTGGGGTCAAATTTGTCTCCACTTTTGTGGATTGGGGTGATCAGTCCTTGGTTCCAAATATTGGGGAAGATGCCAGAGCTAAGGACGATGTTAAAGAGTTTTAGTATAGCCAATTGGAATTTGTTGTCTGTATATTTGATCATTTCATTAAGGATACCATCAACACCACAGGCCTTTTTGGGTTTGAGGGTTTTTATTTTGTCCTGTAACTCATTCAAGGTAATTGGAGAATCCAATGGGTTCTGGTAGTCTTTAATAGTTGATTCTAGGATTTGTATTTGATCATGTATATGTTTTTGTTCTTTATTCTTTGTTATAGAGCCAAAAAGATTGGAGAAGTGGTTTACCCATACATCTCCATTTTGGATAGATAATTCTTCGTGTTGTTGTTTGTTTAGTGTTTTCCAATTTTCCCAGAATTGGTTAGAGTCTATGGAGTCTTCAATTACATTGAGCTGATTTCTGACGTGCTGTTCCTTCTTTTTCCGTAGTGTATTTCTGTATTGTTTTAGTGATTCGCCATAGTGAAGGCGTAGACTCAGGTTTTCCGGGTCTCTATGTTTTTGGTTGGACAGGTTCCTCAATTTATTTCTTAGATTTTTGCATTCTTTATCAAACCATTTGTCATTGTTGTTCATTTTCTTCGGTTTTCTATTTGAGATTTTTAGATTTGATAGGGAAGCTGAGAGGTCAAATATACTGTTAAGATTTTCTACTGCCAAGTTTACACCTTCACTATTGCAGTGGAACATTTTACCCAGGAAGTTGTCTAAAAGGGATTGAATTTGCTGTTGCCTAATTGTTTTTTGGTAGGTTTCCAAACTGCATTCCTTCCATCTATAGCATTTCTTAATGTTACTCAGTTCCTTTGGCTTTGATGCCTCATGATTGAGTATTGCTCTGTTCAAGTAGACTGTGATTTTGCTGTGGTCTGATAGGGGTGTCAGTGGGCTGACTGTGAACGCTCTGAGAGACTCTGGGTTGAGGTCAGTGATAAAGTAGTCTACAGTGCTACTGCCAAGAGATGAGCTATAGGTGAACCTACCATAGGAGTCCCCTCGAAGCCTACCATTGACTATGTACATACCCAGCGTGCGACAGAGCTGCAGGAGTTGTGACCCGTTTTTGTTGGTTATGTTGTCATAGTTGTGCCTAGGGGGGCATATGGGGGAGGGAATGCTGTCACCTGCAGGCAGGTGTTTGTCCCCCTGTGTGCTGAGGGTGTCAGGTTCTTGTCCAGTTCTGGCATTTAGGTCGCCACAGACTAATACATGTCCCTGGGCCTGGAAATGATTGATTTCCCCCTCCAGGATGGAGAAGCTGTCTTTATTAAAGTATGGGGATTCTAGTGGGGGGATATAGGTAGCACACAGGAGGACATTTTTCTCTGTTAAGATAATTTCCTTTTGAATTTCTAGCCAAATGTAAAATGTTCCTGTTTTGATTAATTTAATGGAGTGAGTTAGGTCTGCTCTATACCAAATTAGCATTCCCCCTGAGTCCCTTCCCTGTTTCACACCTGGTAGTTTGGTGGATGGGACTACCAGCTCTCTGTAACCTAGAGGGCAACCAGTGGGTCCGTCTCCGCTATACCATGTTTCTTGCAGGATGACAATGTCTGCATTACCGATTTCTTTGGTGAAGTCCGTGTTCCTGCTCTTTAGGCCAAAGGCAGATGACCTCAGGCCTTGGATATTCCAGGATGATATAGTGAAGGCTTTTTGTTCCATAAAGTTTCCAATGTTGTTGGCCGTGTGGTTTGGCCTCAGGCCAGTAAGTGTGAGCAGAGCCTGCTGAGCATCTGGTACATGCCGTTGGCTTGGGCGAGTGTAAGAGTGGGGGTTGGGCCTGTTTGCCCGCTCACTACCTGGGCGTATGTGTGACTTCCATGTTGATGCTCTCTTTGCGGGGGTGGGGTGCATGGGGTGGGCAGGAGTGGCATAGGTCTGATCTGAGGGGGCCTAAATGGGGTGTGGGCATGGTTGATGTGGGGGGGTGTTGATTGGTTGGGGTGGGGGTGTGGATGTGTCTGGGGGTGCTGTGGTCTGGATGTAAGTCCTCTTGGCGTGGGTCCTCTATGTGTAGGTCCACGGGGGGGTCCTGCAGGTCTTGGAGGGTGTCTCGCTGGTCTGGGTGGGGTGTCTATTGATCTGTTGCTCCTGTGTGAAGTGTTGGGGCTGCGTTTGAGAGCGATGTCCTTTAGAGTCCGGACAAAGGTGGGCACTGCTGCCTTATAGAGGTGGACCTGGTCATAGAGGCTGTTCAAGTCCAGGGTGGAGTGGTGGGCCAGGAAAACATTTGGTTTTGAGGCACAGTCACGGGAAATGCTTGCGTTTACCCGCTGTATTGTAGCAGGGTGGAAGTCTTTTCGTGGTAGCAGGGTGGAGATAACCACTTGTGCATTGGGGAAAGTAGAAGAAGCTTTTTCAATCACTCCCTTCAGTGCTGTGGCCACCCTTTCCTGCTGTGCTCTCAGGTCGTTTGTGCCTGTGTGTATTATTATGTGGCTAGGTGAGCCTAGTTTGTCCTCAGACAGAAGGTCTAGGGCGCGCTGGGTGTTTGGACACCAGAGTTTAGACACACTGTGTTTGGGAAAAAGTTTTTTTTCTTCTATATATTTCCCATTTGAGTCCATAAGGAGAACAATCTGTGTCTTGTGTTTGTTCTCAGTGGGTGTGGGGGGGTTGTCAGGAGGGCTATCAGGGTGGCTGACAGGGGGGGTGCTCAGGGGGGGTGAGAGCTGCTGGGCTTGGGTTTTTTCTTTTGTCTGTTCTGCTGTGATGTTGACTCTATGGTCAGGGTCTGGTGTGGACTGTTCTGCTGTGGTGTCGAGACTTTTGTCCGGTGCTGAGGTGGGCTGTTCTGCTGGCGTCTCTGTGGGGATGGCCACCTCCCTAGTGGGTTGTTCTCTGTCACATGCCATCCCCCTCAACCTCTCCTCCAGCAGTCTGATCCTCTCCTCCATCCCCCTCTCCCTCTCCTCCAGCAGTCTGATCCTCTCCTCTAGTGCTTTGTTCTGCTCCTGCTTCTGCTCTTTCTCCTGTTGAAGTTGTCTCACCACTGTCCAGAGTGCAGATATGTCTCTCTCCACCTCCAGCTCTCCTGGTCTGGTTAAGGGGTTGTTGTGCTGGACTGTTGTCTGGGTCTGTGCTGACTGGAGTGTAATCACCTGCTGTTCCAGCTCCACCTGCCTTACCTCCAGCTGGGTGAATTTATCCTTCATTTCAATGAGGGAGAAGTGCTCTGTACTGGGAGGTTGACTGTCTGCTGAGGGTTGCTCGTCTGTGGGGTTATATGATGAAGAGGTCTGGTCTGACCCGCTTGGGGTGGGGGTATCTTTATCAAGGGAGAGCTTCTCCTGCTGGGCTAATTCTTTGATTAGGTGAAAGTCCAGCTGAAACTGTTTGGGGTTGCCCTGTACCAATACTGTTCCAGACTTATATAGATTTATGTTAGCTGACTCAGAGTCCTCGTTGTCAAGTATCCTGAGTTTCCACCCCTCGTTAACCCCCCCTCTCTTAACAGAGGGGTAGTGTGCTAATATAGCACTGTGCCATGCCAGGGGATGGTTTGTGTGGAAGATAAGGTTGCTGATGTTCCCATTTTTGTAATAGTCAGCAAAAAGTGTCTCTTGATTTTCCATAAGGAGCTTCATTTTGTGCTCTTTTCTTGCCTTATCATTCTTTACACTCACAGGGTACTGTATTTTAATTACCTCTGAACAGCAGGAGGGAGCTTCTAAGGCCTCTCCATTTGGTTGGGGTAGACTATTCGACTCTCCTGCCATTGTTGGGCTAATGGTCTTTGACACCTCTCACTTGACACGTCAGTGCTAGTTGAAGCTGTATCAAGTCAGTTACAGTTGAATACAGTTGAAGCTGTATCTCTCTCAGTTCCACAAAAAATCCAAGTTTAACTAACTCTAAATCTATCTTTTTTAAAGAAAATGCTGAAAAATGCAGGAGCTCATCTGATCATCTGATCATGACCTCTCTCTCTCTCTCTCTCCTTGTTAGCTAGCTAGCTTCTTTCAGGAGAGTCCCTAGCAACTGCCTAGCAACAGGTAAACAACTTAGCTAGCTAAGAAAATTGTATAATTTTACTTTTTTCGAAAGCCTTTCTTCTTTGTTTGCTGCTTGTTTGGTCTCCTAATCAGTCTTGCAGTTTTCTTTTGCTTTTTTTCGATATACTTTCCTCTAAAAACCATGTAAAATTCAATATTTTTAGGAGCTCATCTTTTCAGCTGTTGCTGCTTAATTTGGAACTCCGGAACTGCCCTCCCATCCCCTCCCCTCCTCCTCTACTCCTCCTCTCCCCCCTCCTCCTCTCTTCCCTCCTCCTCCTCTCCTACTTCCTTGCGCTTACTAGCTAAATTGTACTATTTAGCTAGCTTGCTGTTGCTAGCTAATTTGTCCTATTTAGCTAGCTTTCTAAATTGTCTCTCTCTCTCTCTGTCTCTC
>NW_027256309.1:0-15763 GCF_045679555.1 Salvelinus alpinus
ACAGTTTAGTAATACTATCTCAGTTTAGTAATACTATCTCAGTCTAGTAACACTCTCTCAGTTTAGTAATACTCTCTCAGTTTAGTAATACTCTCTCAGTTGAGTAATATTCTCTCAGTTTAGTAACAATCTCTCAGTTTAGTAATACTCTCTCAGTTGAGAAATAATCTCTCCATAGAGTAATAATCTCTCAGTTGAGTAATATTCTCTCAGTTTAGTAATACTATCTCAGTCTAGCAACACTCTCTCAGTTTAGTAATACTCTCTCAGTTTAGTAATACTCTCTCAGTTTAGTAATACTCTCTTAGTTTAGTAACACTCTCTCAGTTGAGTAATAATCTCTCCGTTGAGTAATATTCTCAGAGTTTAGTAACACTCTTTCAGTTGAGTAATACTATCTCAGTTTAGTAATACTCTCTCAGTTGAGTAATACTGTCTCAGTTTAGTAATACTCTCTCAGTTGAGTAATATTCTCACAGTTTAGTAATACTCTCTCAGTTTAGTAATACTCTCTCAGTTTAGTAATACTATCTCAGTCTAGCAACACTCTCTCAGTTTGGTAATACTCTCTCAGTTGTGTAATACTCTCTCAGGTTAGTAATACTCTCTCGGTTTAGTAATACTCCCTCAGTTTAGTATTACTCTCTCAGTTTAATAATATTCTCTCAGTTTAGTAATATTCTCTCAGTTTAGTAATACTCTCTCAGGTTAGTAATACTCTCTCAGTTGAGTAATATTCTCACAGTTTAGTAATAATCTCTCAGTTGAGTAATATTCTCACAGTTTAGTAACACTCTCTCAGTTTAGTAATACTCTCTCAGTTTAGTAATACTCTCTCAGTTGAGTAATATTCTCACAGTTTAGTAATAATCTCTCAGTTGACTAATATTCTCTCAGTTTAGTAATACTATCTCAGTCTAGCAACACTCTCTCAGTTTGGTAATACTCTCTCAGTTGTGTAATACTCTCTCAGGTTAGTAATACTCTCTCAGTTTAGTAATACTCCCTCAGTTTAGTATTACTCTCTCAGTTTAATAATATTCTCTCAGTTTAGTAATATTCTCTCAGTTTAGTAATACTCTCTCAGGTTAGTAATACTCTCTCAGTTGAGTAATATTCTCACAGTTTAGTAATAATCTCTCAGTTGAGTAATATTCTCACAGTTTAGTAACACTCTCTCAGTTTAGTAATACTCTCTCAGTTTAGTAATACTCTCTCAGTTGAGTAATATTCTCACAGTTTAGTAATAATCTCTCAGTTGAGTAATATTCTCACAGTTTAGTAATACTCTCTCAGTTTAGTAATACTCTCTCAGTTTAGTAATACTATCTCAGTCTAGCAACACTCTCTCAGTTTGGTAATACTCTCTCAGTTGTGTAATACTCTCTCAGGTTAGTAATACTCTCTCGGTTTAGTAATACTCCCTCAGTTTAGTATTACTCTCTCAGTTTAATAATATTCTCTCAGTTTAGTAATATTCTCTCAGTTTAGTAATACTCCCTCAGTTGAGTAATACTCTCTCAGTTTAGTAATACTCTCTCAGTTGAGTAATACTATCTCAGTCTAGTAACACTCTCTCAGTTTAGTAATACTCTCTCAGTTTAGTAATACTCTCTCAGTTGAGTAATATTCTCTCAGTTTAGTAACAATCTCTCAGTTTAGTAATACTCTCTCAGTTGAGAAATAATCTCTCCATAGAGTAATAATCTCTCAGTTGAGTAATATTCTCTCAGTTTGGTAATACTCTCTCAGCTCTCTCAGTTTAGTAATACTCTCTCAGTTTAGTAACACTCTCTCAGTTGAGTAATATTCTCTCAGTCTAGTAACACTCTCTCCGTTGAGTAATATTCTCTCAGTTTAGTAATATTCTCTCAGTTTGGTAATACTCTCTCAGCTCTCTCAGTTTAGTAATACTCTCTCAGTTTAGTAACACTCTCTCAGTTGAGTAATATTCTCTCAGTCTAGTAACACTCTCTCCGTTGAGTAATATTCTATCAGTTTAGTAATACTCTCTCAGTTGAGTAATACTTTCTCAGTTTAGTAATACTCTCTCAGTTTAGTAATACTCTCTCAGTTGAGTAATACTATCTCAGTCTAGTAACACTCTCTCAGTTTAGTAATACTCTCTCAGTTTAGTAATACTCTCTCAGTTTAGTAATACTCTCTCAGTTGAGTAATATTCTCTCAGTTTAGTAATACTCTCTCAGTTTAGTAATACTCTCTCAGTTTAGTAATACTCTCTCAGTTGAGAATAATCTCTCCATAGAGTAATAATCTCTCAGTTGAGTAATATTCTCACAGTTTAGTAAAACTCTCTCAGTCTAGCAACACTCTCTCAGTTTAGTAATACTCTCTCAGTTTAGTAATACTCTCTTAGTTTAGTAACACTCTCTCAGTTGAGTAATAATCTCTCCGTTGAGTAATATTCTCTCAGTTTAGTAACACTCTCTCAGTTGAGTAATACTATCTCAGTCTAGTAATACTCTCTCAGTTTAGTAATACTCTCTCAGTTTAGTAATAATCTCTCAGTTGAGTAATATTCTCACAGTTTAGTAATACTCTCTCAGTTTAGTAATACTCTCTCAGTTTAGTAATACTATCTCAGTCTAGCAACACTCTCTCAGTTTAGTAATACTCGCTCAGTTTAGTAATACTCTCTCAGTTTAGTAATACTCTCTTAGTTTAGTAACACTCTCTCAGTTGAGTAATAATCTCTCCGTTGAGTAATATTCTCTCAGTTTAGTAACACTCTTTCAGTTTAGTAATACTCTCTCAGTTGAGTAATATTCTCACAGTTTAGTAATAATCTCTCAGTTGAGTAATATTCTCACAGTTTAGTAATACTCTCTCAGTTTAGTAATACTCTCTCAGTTTAGTAATACTATCTCAGTCTAGCAACACTCTCTCAGTTTGGTAATACTCTCTCAGTTGTGTAATACTCTCTCAGGTTAGTAATACTCTCTCGGTTTAGTAATACTCCCTCAGTTTAGTATTACTCTCTCAGTTTAATAATAATCTCTCAGTTTAGTAATACTCTCTCAGGTTAGTAATACTCTCTCGGTTTAGTAATACTCCCTCTGTTTAGTAATACTCTCTCAGTTTAGTAATACTCTCTCAGTTGAGTAATATTCTCTCAGTTTAGTAACACTCTCTCAGTTTAGTAATACTCTCTCAGTTTAGTAATACTCTCTCAGTTTAGTAATATTCTCACAGTTTAGTAATATTCTCTCAGTTTAGTAATACTCTCTCATTCTAGTAACACTCTCTCAGTTTAGTAATACTCTCTCAGTTGAGTAATACTATCTCAGTCTAGTAACACTCTCTCAGTTTAGTAATATTCTCTCAGTTTGGTAATACTCTCTCCGTTGAGTAATATTCTATCAGTTTAGTAATACTCTCTCAGTTTAGTAAAACTCTCTCAGTTGAGTAATACTATCTCAGTCTACTAACACTCTCTCAGTTTAGTAATACTCTCTCAGTTTAGTAATACTCTCTCAGTTTAGTAATACTCTCTCAGTTGAGAAATAATCTCTACATAGAGTAATAATCTCTCAGTTGAATAATATTCTCACAGTTTAGTAATACTCTCTCAGTTTAGTAATACTCTCTCAGTTTAGTAATACTATCTCAGTCTAGCAACACTCTCTCAGTTTAGTAATACTCTCTCAGTTGAGTAATATTCTCTCAGTTTAGTAACACTCTCTCAGTTTAGTAATACTCTCTCAGTTTAGTAATACTCTCTCAGTTGAGTAATATTCTCACAGTTTAGAAATAATCTCTCAGTTTAGTAATATTCTCACAGTTTAGTAATACTATCTCAGTTTAGTAATACTATCTCAGTCTAGTAACACTCTCTCAGTTTAGTAATACTCTCTCAGTTTAGTAATACTCTCTCAGTTGAGTAATATTCTCTCAGTTTAGTAACAATCTCTCAGTTTAGTAATACTCTCTCAGTTGAGAAATAATCTCTCCATAGAGTAATAATCTCTCAGTTGAGTAATATTCTCTCAGTTTAGTAATACTATCTCAGTCTAGCAACACTCTCTCAGTTTAGTAATACTCTCTCAGTTTAGTAATACTCTCTCAGTTTAGTAATACTCTCTTAGTTTAGTAACACTCTCTCAGTTGAGTAATAATCTCTCCGTTGAGTAATATTCTCAGAGTTTAGTAACACTCTTTCAGTTGAGTAATACTATCTCAGTTTAGTAATACTCTCTCAGTTGAGTAATACTGTCTCAGTTTAGTAATACTCTCTCAGTTGAGTAATATTCTCACAGTTTAGTAATACTCTCTCAGTTTAGTAATACTCTCTCAGTTTAGTAATACTATCTCAGTCTAGCAACACTCTCTCAGTTTGGTAATACTCTCTCAGTTGTGTAATACTCTCTCAGGTTAGTAATACTCTCTCGGTTTAGTAATACTCCCTCAGTTTAGTATTACTCTCTCAGTTTAATAATATTCTCTCAGTTTAGTAATATTCTCTCAGTTTAGTAATACTCTCTCAGGTTAGTAATACTCTCTCAGTTGAGTAATATTCTCACAGTTTAGTAATAATCTCTCAGTTGAGTAATATTCTCACAGTTTAGTAACACTCTCTCAGTTTAGTAATACTCTCTCAGTTTAGTAATACTCTCTCAGTTGAGTAATATTCTCACAGTTTAGTAATAATCTCTCAGTTGAGTAATATTCTCACAGTTTAGTAATACTCTCTCAGTTTAGTAATACTCTCTCAGTTTAGTAATACTATCTCAGTCTAGCAACACTCTCTCAGTTTGGTAATACTCTCTCAGTTGTGTAATACTCTCTCAGGTTAGTAATACTCTCTCAGTTTAGTAATACTCCCTCAGTTTAGTATTACTCTCTCAGTTTAATAATATTCTCTCAGTTTAGTAATATTCTCTCAGTTTAGTAATACTCTTGCAGGTTAGTAATACTCTCTCAGTTGAGTAATATTCTCACAGTTTAGTAATAATCTCTCAGTTGAGTAATATTCTCACAGTTTAGTAACACTCTCTCAGTTTAGTAATACTCTCTCAGTTTAGTAATACTCTCTCAGTTGAGTAATATTCTCACAGTTTAGTAATAATCTCTCAGTTGAGTAATATTCTCACAGTTTAGTAATACTCTCTCAGTTTAGTAATACTCTCTCAGTTTAGTAATACTCTCTCAGTTTAGTAATACTATCTCAGTCTAGCAACACTCTCTCAGTTTGGTAATACTCTCTCAGTTGTGTAATACTCTCTCAGGTTAGTAATACTCTCTCGGTTTAGTAATACTCCCTCAGTTTAGTATTACTCTCTCAGTTTAATAATATTCTCTCAGTTTAGTAATATTCTCTCAGTTTAGTAATACTCTCTCAGTTGAGTAATACTCTCTCAGTTTAGTAATACTCTCTCAGTTGAGTAATACTATCTCAGTCTAGTAACACTCTCTCAGTTTAGTAATACTCTCTCAGTTTAGTAATACTCTCTCAGTTGAGTAATATTCTCTCAGTTTAGTAACAATCTCTCAGTTTAGTAATACTCTCTCAGTTGAGAAATAATCTCTCCATAGAGTAATAATCTCTCAGTTGAGTAATATTCTCTCAGTTTGGTAATACTCTCTCAGCTCTCTCAGTTTAGTAATACTCTCTCAGTTTAGTAACACTCTCTCAGTTGAGTAATATTCTCTCAGTCTAGTAACACTCTCTCCGTTGAGTAATATTCTCTCAGTTTAGTAATATTCTCTCAGTTTGGTAATACTCTCTCAGCTCTCTCAGTTTAGTAATACTCTCTCAGTTTAGTAACACTCTCTCAGTTGAGTAATATTCTCTCAGTCTAGTAACACTCTCTCCGTTGAGTAATATTCTATCAGTTTAGTAATACTCTCTCAGTTGAGTAATACTTTCTCAGTTTAGTATTACTCTCTCAGTTTAGTAATACTCTCTCAGTTGAGTAATACTATCTCAGTCTAGTAACACTCTCTCAGTTTAGTAATACTCTCTCAGTTTAGTAATACTCTCTCAGTTTAGTAATACTCTCTCAGTTGAGTAATATTCTCTCAGTTTAGTAATACTCTCTCAGTTTAGTAATACTCTCTCAGTTTAGTAATACTCTCTCAGTTGAGAATAATCTCTCCATAGAGTAATAATCTCTCAGTTGAGTAATATTCTCACAGTTTAGTAAAACTCTCTCAGTCTAGCAACACTCTCAGTTTAGTAATACTCTCTCAGTTTAGTAATACTCTCTTAGTTTAGTAACACTCTCTCAGTTGAGTAATAATCTCTCCGTTGAGTAATATTCTCTCAGTTTAGTAACACTCTCTCAGTTGAGTAATACTATCTCAGTCTAGTAATACTCTCTCAGTTTAGTAATACTCTCTCAGTTTAGTAATAATCTCTCAGTTGAGTAATATTCTCACAGTTTAGTAATACTCTCTCAGTTTAGTAATACTCTCTCAGTTTAGTAATACTATCTCAGTCTAGCAACACTCTCTCAGTCTAGCAACACTCTCTCAGTTTAGTAATACTCTCTCAGTTGAGTAATATTCTCTCAGTTTAGTAACACTCTCTCAGTTTAGTAATACTCTCTCAGTTTAGTAATACTCTCTCAGTTGAGTAATATTCTCACAGTTTAGAAATAATCTCTCAGTTTAGTAATATTCTCACAGTTTAGTAATACTATCTCAGTTTAGTAATACTATCTCAGTCTAGTAACACTCTCTCAGTTTAGTAATACTCTCTCAGTTTAGTAATACTCTCTCAGTTGAGTAATATTCTCTCAGTTTAGTAACAATCTCTCAGTTTAGTAATACTCTCTCAGTTGAGAAATAATCTCTCCATAGAGTAATAATCTCTCAGTTGAGTAATATTCTCTCAGTTTAGTAATACTATCTCAGTCTAGCAACACTCTCTCAGTTTAGTAATACTCTCTCAGTTTAGTAATACTCTCTCAGTTTAGTAATACTCTCTTAGTTTAGTAACACTCTCTCAGTTGAGTAATAATCTCTCCGTTGAGTAATATTCTCAGAGTTTAGTAACACTCTTTCAGTTGAGTAATACTATCTCAGTTTAGTAATACTCTCTCAGTTGAGTAATACTGTCTCAGTTTAGTAATACTCTCTCAGTTGAGTAATATTCTCACAGTTTAGTAATACTCTCTCAGTTTAGTAATACTCTCTCAGTTTAGTAATACTATCTCAGTCTAGCAACACTCTCTCAGTTTGGTAATACTCTCTCAGTTGTGTAATACTCTCTCAGGTTAGTAATACTCTCTCGGTTTAGTAATACTCCCTCAGTTTAGTATTACTCTCTCAGTTTAATAATATTCTCTCAGTTTAGTAATATTCTCTCAGTTTAGTAATACTCTCTCAGGTTAGTAATACTCTCTCAGTTGAGTAATATTCTCACAGTTTAGTAATAATCTCTCAGTTGAGTAATATTCTCACAGTTTAGTAACACTCTCTCAGTTTAGTAATACTCTCTCAGTTTAGTAATACTCTCTCAGTTGAGTAATATTCTCACAGTTTAGTAATAATCTCTCAGTTGAGTAATATTCTCACAGTTTAGTAATACTCTCTCAGTTTAGTAATACTCTCTCAGTTTAGTAATACTATCTCAGTCTAGCAACACTCTCTCAGTTTGGTAATACTCTCTCAGTTGTGTAATACTCTCTCAGGTTAGTAATACTCTCTCAGTTTAGTAATACTCCCTCAGTTTAGTATTACTCTCTCAGTTTAATAATATTCTCTCAGTTTAGTAATATTCTCTCAGTTTAGTAATACTCTCTCAGGTTAGTAATACTCTCTCAGTTGAGTAATATTCTCACAGTTTAGTAATAATCTCTCAGTTGAGTAATATTCTCACAGTTTAGTAACACTCTCTCAGTTGAGTAATACTATCTCAGTCTAGTAATACTCTCTCAGTTTAGTAATACTCTCTCAGTTTAGTAATAATCTCTCAGTTGAGTAATATTCTCACAGTTTAGTAATACTCTCTCAGTTTAGTAATACTCTCTCAGTTTAGTAATACTATCTCAGTCTAGCAACACTCTCTCAGTCTAGCAACACTCTCTCAGTTTAGTAATACTCTCTCAGTTGAGTAATATTCTCTCAGTTTAGTAACACTCTCTCAGTTTAGTAATACTCTCTCAGTTTAGTAATACTCTCTCAGTTGAGTAATATTCTCACAGTTTAGAAATAATCTCTCAGTTTAGTAATATTCTCACAGTTTAGTAATACTCTCTCAGTTTAGTAATACTATCTCAGTCTAGTAACACTCTCTCAGTTTAGTAATACTCTCTCAGTTTAGTAATACTCTCTCAGTTGAGTAATATTCTCTCAGTTTAGTAACAATCTCTCAGTTTAGTAATACTCTCTCAGTTGAGAAATAATCTCTCCATAGAGTAATAATCTCTCAGTTGAGTAATATTCTCTCAGTTTAGTAATACTATCTCAGTCTAGCAACACTCTCTCAGTTTAGTAATACTCTCTCAGTTTAGTAATACTCTCTCAGTTTAGTAATACTCTCTTAGTTTAGTAACACTCTCTCAGTTGAGTAATAATCTCTCCGTTGAGTAATATTCTCAGAGTTTAGTAACACTCTTTCAGTTGAGTAATACTATCTCAGTTTAGTAATACTCTCTCAGTTGAGTAATACTGTCTCAGTTTAGTAATACTCTCTCAGTTGAGTAATATTCTCACAGTTTAGTAATACTCTCTCAGTTTAGTAATACTCTCTCAGTTTAGTAATACTATCTCAGTCTAGCAACACTCTCTCAGTTTGGTAATACTCTCTCAGTTGTGTAATACTCTCTCAGGTTAGTAATACTCTCTCGGTTTAGTAATACTCCCTCAGTTTAGTATTACTCTCTCAGTTTAATAATATTCTCTCAGTTTAGTAATATTCTCTCAGTTTAGTAATACTCTCTCAGGTTAGTAATACTCTCTCAGTTGAGTAATATTCTCACAGTTTAGTAATAATCTCTCAGTTGAGTAATATTCTCACAGTTTAGTAACACTCTCTCAGTTTAGTAATACTCTCTCAGTTTAGTAATACTCTCTCAGTTGAGTAATATTCTCACAGTTTAGTAATAATCTCTCAGTTGAGTAATATTCTCACAGTTTAGTAATACTCTCTCAGTTTAGTAATACTCTCTCAGTTTAGTAATACTATCTCAGTCTAGCAACACTCTCTCAGTTTGGTAATACTCTCTCAGTTGTGTAATACTCTCTCAGGTTAGTAATACTCTCTCAGTTTAGTAATACTCCCTCAGTTTAGTATTACTCTCTCAGTTTAATAATATTCTCTCAGTTTAGTAATATTCTCTCAGTTTAGTAATACTCTCTCAGGTTAGTAATACTCTCTCAGTTGAGTAATATTCTCACAGTTTAGTAATAATCTCTCAGTTGAGTAATATTCTCACAGTTTAGTAACACTCTCTCAGTTTAGTAATACTCTCTCAGTTTAGTAATACTCTCTCAGTTGAGTAATATTCTCACAGTTTAGTAATAATCTCTCAGTTGAGTAATATTCTCACAGTTTAGTAATACTCTCTCAGTTTAGTAATACTCTCTCAGTTTAGTAATACTATCTCAGTCTAGCAACACTCTCTCAGTTTGGTAATACTCTCTCAGTTGTGTAATACTCTCTCAGGTTAGTAATACTCTCTCGGTTTAGTAATACTCCCTCAGTTTAGTATTACTCTCTCAGTTTAATAATATTCTCTCAGTTTAGTAATATTCTCTCAGTTTAGTAATACTCTCTCAGTTGAGTAATATTCTCTCAGTTTAGTAACAATCTCTCAGTTTAGTAATACTCTCTCAGTTGAGAAATAATCTCTCCATAGAGTAATAATCTCTCAGTTGAGTAATATTCTCTCAGTTTAGTAATACTATCTCAGTCTAGCAACACTCTCTCAGTTTAGTAATACTCTCTCAGTTTAGTAATACTCTCTCAGTTTAGTAATACTCTCTTAGTTTAGTAACACTCTCTCAGTTGAGTAATAATCTCTCCGTTGAGTAATATTCTCAGAGTTTAGTAACACTCTTTCAGTTGAGTAATACTATCTCAGTTTAGTAATACTCTCTCAGTTGAGTAATATTCTCTCAGTTTAGTAACACTCTCTCAGTTTAGTAATACTCTCTCAGTTTAGTAATACTCTCTCAGTTTAGTAATACTCTCTCAGTTTAGTAATACTATCTCAGTCTAGCAACACTCTCTCAGTTTGGTAATACTCTCTCAGTTGTGTAATACTCTCTCAGGTTAGTAATACTCTCTCGGTTTAGTAATACTCCCTCAGTTTAGTATTACTCTCTCAGTTTAATAATATTCTCTCAGTTTAGTAATATTCTCTCAGTTTAGTAATACTCTCTCAGGTTAGTAATACTCTCTCAGTTGAGTAATATTCTCACAGTTTAGTAATAATCTCTCAGTTGAGTAATATTCTCACAGTTTAGTAACACTCTCTCAGTTTAGTAATACTCTCTCAGTTTAGTAATACTCTCTCAGTTGAGTAATATTCTCACAGTTTAGTAATAATCTCTCAGTTGAGTAATATTCTCACAGTTTAGTAATACTCTCTCAGTTTAGTAATACTCTCTCAGTTTAGTAATACTATCTCAGTCTAGCAACACTCTCTCAGTTTGGTAATACTCTCTCAGTTGTGTAATACTCTCTCAGGTTAGTAATACTCTCTCAGTTTAGTAATACTCCCTCAGTTTAGTATTACTCTCTCAGTTTAATAATATTCTCTCAGTTTAGTAATATTCTCTCAGTTTAGTAATACTCTCTCAGGTTAGTAATACTCTCTCAGTTGAGTAATATTCTCACAGTTTAGTAATAATCTCTCAGTTGAGTAATATTCTCACAGTTTAGTAACACTCTCTCAGTTTAGTAATACTCTCTCAGTTTAGTAATACTCTCTCAGTTGAGTAATATTCTCACAGTTTAGTAATAATCTCTCAGTTGAGTAATATTCTCACAGTTTAGTAATACTCTCTCAGTTTAGTAATACTCTCTCAGTTTAGTAATACTATCTCAGTCTAGCAACACTCTCTCAGTTTGGTAATACTCTCTCAGTTGTGTAATACTCTCTCAGGTTAGTAATACTCTCTCGGTTTAGTAATACTCCCTCAGTTTAGTATTACTCTCTCAGTTTAATAATATTCTCTCAGTTTAGTAATATTCTCTCAGTTTAGTAATACTCTCTCAGTTGAGTAATACTCTCTCAGTTTAGTAATACTCTCTCAGTTGAGTAATACTATCTCAGTCTAGTAACACTCTCTCAGTTTAGTAATACTCTCTCAGTTTAGTAATACTCTCTCAGTTGAGTAATATTCTCTCAGTTTAGTAACAATCTCTCAGTTTAGTAATACTCTCTCAGTTGAGAAATAATCTCTCCATAGAGTAATAATCTCTCAGTTGAGTAATATTCTCTCAGTTTGGTAATACTCTCTCAGCTCTCTCAGTTTAGTAATACTCTCTCAGTTTAGTAACACTCTCTCAGTTGAGTAATATTCTCTCAGTCTAGTAACACTCTCTCCGTTGAGTAATATTCTCTCAGTTTAGTAATATTCTCTCAGTTTGGTAATACTCTCTCAGCTCTCTCAGTTTAGTAATACTCTCTCAGTTTAGTAACACTCTCTCAGTTGAGTAATATTCTCTCAGTCTAGTAACACTCTCTCCGTTGAGTAATATTCTATCAGTTTAGTAATACTCTCTCAGTTGAGTAATACTTTCTCAGTTTAGTAATACTCTCTCAGTTTAGTAATACTCTCTCAGTTGAGTAATACTATCTCAGTCTAGTAACACTCTCTCAGTTTAGTAATACTCTCTCAGTTTAGTAATACTCTCTCAGTTTAGTAATACTCTCTCAGTTGAGTAATATTCTCTCAGTTTAGTAATACTCTCTCAGTTTAGTAATACTCTCTCAGTTTAGTAATACTCTCTCAGTTGAGAATAATCTCTCCATAGAGTAATAATCTCTCAGTTGAGTAATATTCTCACAGTTTAGTAAAACTCTCTCAGTCTAGCAACACTCTCTCAGTTTAGTAATACTCTCTCAGTTTAGTAATACTCTCTTAGTTTAGTAACACTCTCTCAGTTGAGTAATAATCTCTCCGTTGAGTAATATTCTCTCAGTTTAGTAACACTCTCTCAGTTGAGTAATACTATCTCAGTCTAGTAATACTCTCTCAGTTTAGTAATACTCTCTCAGTTTAGTAATAATCTCTCAGTTGAGTAATATTCTCACAGTTTAGTAATACTCTCTCAGTTTAGTAATACTCTCTCAGTTTAGTAATACTATCTCAGTCTAGCAACACTCTCTCAGTTTAGTAATACTCGCTCAGTTTAGTAATACTCTCTCAGTTTAGTAATACTCTCTTAGTTTAGTAACACTCTCTCAGTTGAGTAATAATCTCTCCGTTGAGTAATATTCTCTCAGTTTAGTAACACTCTTTCAGTTTAGTAATACTCTCTCAGTTGAGTAATATTCTCACAGTTTAGTAATAATCTCTCAGTTGAGTAATATTCTCACAGTTTAGTAATACTCTCTCAGTTTAGTAATACTCTCTCAGTTTAGTAATACTATCTCAGTCTAGCAACACTCTCTCAGTTTGGTAATACTCTCTCAGTTGTGTAATACTCTCTCAGGTTAGTAATACTCTCTCGGTTTAGTAATACTCCCTCAGTTTAGTATTACTCTCTCAGTTTAATAATAATCTCTCAGTTTAGTAATACTCTCTCAGGTTAGTAATACTCTCTCGGTTTAGTAATACTCCCTCTGTTTAGTAATACTCTCTCAGTTTAGTAATACTCTCTCAGTTGAGTAATATTCTCTCAGTTTAGTAACACTCTCTCAGTTTAGTAATACTCTCTCAGTTTAGTAATACTCTCTCAGTTTAGTAATATTCTCACAGTTTAGTAATATTCTCTCAGTTTAGTAATACTCTCTCATTCTAGTAACACTCTCTCAGTTTAGTAATACTCTCTCAGTTGAGTAATACTATCTCAGTCTAGTAACACTCTCTCAGTTTAGTAATATTCTCTCAGGTTAGTAATACTCTCTCAGGTTAGTAATACTCTCTCGGTTTGGTAATACTCCCCCAGTTTAGTAACACTCGCTCAGTTTAGTAATATTCTCTCAGTTTAGTAATATTCTCTCAGCTCTCTCAGTTTAGTAATACTCTCTCAGTTTAGTAATATTTTCTCAGTTTATTAATAATCTCTCGGTTTAGTAATACTCCCTCAGTTTAGTAATACTCTCTCAGTTTAGTAATATTCGCTCAGTTTTGTAATATTCTCTCAGCTCTCTCAGTTTAGTAATACTCTCTCAGTTTAGTAATATTCTCTCAGTTTAGTAATACTCTCTCAGTTTAGTAATACTCTCTCAGTTTACTAATATTCTCTCAGTTTAGTAATACTCTCTCAGTTTAGTAATATTCTCTCAGCTCTCTCAGTTTAGTAATATTCTCTCAGTTTAGTAATATTCTCTCAGTTTAGTAATATTCTCTCAGTTTGGTAATACTCTCTCCGTTGAGTAATATTCTATCAGTTTAGTAATACTCTCTCAGTTGAGTAATACTATCTCAGTCTACTAAAACTCTCTCAGTTTAGTAATACTCTCTCAGTTTAGTAATACTCTCTCAGTTTAGTAATATTCTCTCAGTTGAGTAATATTCTCTCAGTTTAGTAACACTCTCTCAGTTTAGTAATACTCTCTCAGTTTAGTAATACTCTCTCAGTTGAGAAATAATCTCTACATAGAGTAATAATCTCTCAGTTGAGTAATATTCTCACAGTTTAGTAATACTCTCTCAGTTTAGTAATACTCTCTCAGTTTAGTAATACTATCTCAGTCTAGCAACACTCTCTCAGTTTAGTAATACTCTCTCAGTTGAGTAATATTCTCTCAGTTTAGTAACACTCTCTCAGTTTAGTAATACTCTCTCAGTTTAGTAATACTCTCTCAGTTGAGTAATATTCTCACAGTTTAGAAATAATCTCTCAGTTTAGTAATATTCTCACAGTTTAGTAATACTCTCTCAGTTTAGTAATACTATCTCAGTCTAGTAACACTCTCTCCGTTTAGTAATACTCTCTCAGTTTAGTAATACTCTCTCAGTTTAGTAATACTCTCTCAGTTTAGTAACAATCTCTCAGTTTAGTAATACTCTCTCAGTTGAGAAATAATCTCTCCATAGAGTAATAATCTCTCAGTTGAGTAATATTCTCACAGTTTAGTAATACTCTCTCAGTTTAGTAATACTCTCTCAGTTTAGTAATACTATCTCAGTCTAGCAACACTCTCTCAGTTTAGTAATACTCGCTCAGTTTAGTAATACTCTCTCAGTTTAGTAATACTCTCTTAGTTTAGTAACACTCTCTCAGTTGAGTAATAATCTCTCCGTTGAGTAATATTCTCTCAGTTTAGTAACACTCTTTCAGTTTAGTAATACTCTCTCAGTTGAGTAATATTCTCACAGTTTAGTAATAATCTCTCAGTTGAGTAATATTCTCACAGTTTAGTAATACTCTCTCAGTTTAGTAATACTCTCTCAGTTTAGTAATACTATCTCAGTCTAGCAACACTCTCTCAGTTTGGTAATACTCTCTCAGTTGTGTAATACTCTCTCAGGTTAGTAATACTCTCTCGGTTTAGTAATACTCCCTCAGTTTAGTATTACTCTCTCAGTTTAATAATAATCTCTCAGTTTAGTAATACTCTCTCAGGTTAGTAATACTCTCTCGGTTTAGTAATACTCCCTCTGTTTAGTAATACTCTCTCAGTTTAGTAATACTCTCTCAGTTTAGTAATACTCTCTCAGTTGAGTAATATTCTCTCAGTTTAGTAACACTCTCTCAGTTTAGTAATACTCTCTCAGTTTAGTAATACTCTCTCAGTTTAGTAATATTCTCACAGTTTAGTAATATTCTCTCAGTTTAGTAATACTCTCTCAGTCTAGTAACACTCTCTCAGTTTAGTAATACTCTCTCAGTTGAGTAATACTATCTCAGTCTAGTAACACTCTCTCAGTTTAGTAATATTCTCTCAGGTTAGTAATACTCTCTCAGGTTAGTAATACTCTCTCGGTTTGGTAATACTCCCCCAGTTTAGTAACACTCGCTCAGTTTAGTAATATTCTCTCAGTTTAGTAATATTCTCTCAGCTCTCTCAGTTTAGTAATACTCTCTCAGTTTAGTAATATTTTCTCAGTTTAGTAATAATCTCTCGGTTTAGTAATACTCCCTCAGTTTAGTAATACTCTCTCAGTTTAGTAATATTCGCTCAGTTTAGTAATATTCTCTCAGCTCTCTCAGTTTAGTAATACTCTCTCAGTTTAGTAATATTCTCTCAGTTTAGTAATACTCTCTCAGTTTAGTAATACTCTCTCAGTTTAGTAATATTCTCTCAGTTTAGTAATACTCTCTCAGTTTAGTAATATTCTCTCAGCTCTCTCAGTTTAGTAATATTCTCTCAGTTTAGTAATATTCTCTCAGTTTAGTAATATTCTCTCAGTTTGGTAATACTCTCTCCGTTGAGTAATATTCTATCAGTTTAGTAATACTCTCTCAGTTGAGTAATACTATCTCAGTCTACTAAAACTCTCTCAGTTTAGTAATACTCTCTCAGTTTAGTAATACTCTCTCAGTTTAGTAATACTCTCTCAGTTGAGTAATATTCTCTCAGTTTAGTAACACTCTCTCAGTTTAGTAATACTCTCTCAGTTTAGTAATACTCTCTCAGTTGAGTAATATTCTCACAGTTTAGAAATAATCTCTCAG